>NC_083876.1:4242424-4545454 GCF_032452875.1 Bos javanicus | reverse complement strand
AGATCCTTGCTGGGTAGAGTAATCTTGGTTGTAGTTTTTTGTTGTTTTTTTTTTTTTCTCTTTCATCACTTTAAGTATGTCCTACCATTCTCTTTTGGCCTAAAGAGTTTCTATTGAAAGATCAGCTGTTACCTTTATGGGGATCCTCTTATGTGTTTGTTGCTTTTCCCATGCTGCTTTCAATATTTGCTCTTTATTAGTTTACTTGATATGTGTCTTGGCATGTTTAGCCCTGGGTTTATTCTGTTTGGGACTCTCTGGGTTTCTTAGATTTGGTTGGTTATTTCCTGCCACATACTAGGGAAGTTTTTGACTGTTATCTCCTCAAGTATTTTCCTATGCACTTTCTTTTCATTTTCTTCTTCTGGACACCTAGGATTTAAATGTTGGGGTGTTTAACATTGTCCCAGAGGTCTCTGAGATTGTCTAAATTTCTTTAATTCTTTTTTTTCCCTCTCTGCTTCATGTATTTCCATCATTCTATTTTCCACCTCACTTTTCCTCTCTTCTGCCTTGGTTATTCTACTGTTGGTTCCCCCCAGAGTGCTTTTGATCTCAATTATTGGATTATTTATTATTGATTGATTCTTCTTTATTTCTTCTAAGTCCTTATTAAACATTCCTTGCATCTTCTCAATACTTAACTCTAGTCTATTTATCTGTAACTCCAGTTTCTTTTCAGGATTTTGGATCTTTTTTTTACTATAATTATTCTGAAACATTTTTCAGGTAGACTCCCTATCTCCCCCTTTTTGGTTTGGTTTGATGGGTTTTTAGCATGTTCCTTAACCTGCTGAATATGTCTATGCCTTTCATTTTGTTTAGGTTACCATTTTGCAGGTGCCCTTTCTGCATGCTGGAAGTTCGTAGTTCCTCTTAATTGTGGAGTCTGCTCTCTGTGGGTGGGGTGGAACTAGTGGCTAGCTAAGGTTTCCTGTTTGGGGGAGCTTGTGTCTGTATTCTGGTGTGTGGAGCTGGATCTATTCTCTTTGGAGTGCAATGAAGTATCCAGTAGTGTGTTTTGGGGTGTTAACGGGTTTGGCATAGCTTTGGACAGCCTGTCTTTGAATGTCCAGGGCTTTGTTACTGTTTTGTTGTATAATTAGCATGATGTGGCTTGCACTGAATCTAGCTGGCTCTTGAGTAGAATTTGACTTCATTGTAAGTGTGGAGACATTTGGGTGAACTCTTGTCTATACTGAAATACTGATTTTGGTCAACACCAAAATCAGATTAATTATATTCTTTGCAGACAAAAATGGAGAAGCTCTATACAGTCAGAAAAAACAAGACAGGATCCTGACTGTGGCTCAGATCATAAACTCCTTATTGCCAAGTTCATACTTAAATTGAAAAAAGTAGAGAAACCCACTAGACCATTCAGGAATGACTTAAATCAAATCCCATATGACTACACAGTGGAAGTGACAAATAAGTTCAAGGGATTAAATCTGGTAGGCAGAGTGGCTGAAAAAAACTATGGATGGAGGTTCATGACATTGTGCAGGAGACAGTGATCAAGACTATCCCCAAGAAAAACAAATGAAAAAGGCAAACTGGATGTCTGAGGAGGCTTTACAAAGGGCTATGAAAGGAAGAGAAGGGAAAGAAAAAGGAGAAAAAGAAAGATATATCCACTTGAATGTAGAGTTCCAAAGAATAGTAAGGAGAGATAAGAAAGCCTTCTTCAGTGATTAATGCAAAGAAATAGAGGAAAACAATAGATTGGGAAAGACTAGCGATCTCTTAAAGAAAATTAGACATACCAAGGTTACATTTCATGCAAATATGGACACAAAAAGGACATAAATGGTAGGGACCTAACAGAAGCAAAAGATATTAAGAAGAGGTGGTAAGAATACATAGAACTATACAAAACAAAGAAAAGAAAAGGAGTATGTCAAGGCTGTATATTGTCACTCTGCTTATTTAACTTATATGCAGAATGCATCATGAAAAACGCAGGTCTGGAAGAAGCACAAACCAGAATAAAGATTGCTGGGAGAAATATCAATAACCTCAGATATACAGATGACACCACGCTTATGGCAGAAAGTGAAGAGGAACTAAAAACCCTCTTGATGAAAGTGAAAGTGGAGAGTGAAAAAGTTGGCTTAAAGCTCAACATTCAGAAAACTAAGATCACCTGGTCCCATCACTTCATGGCAAATAGATGGGGAAACAGTGGAAACAGTGTCAGACTTTATTTTGGGGGTCTCCAAAATCACTGCAGATGGTGACTGCAGCCATGAAATTAAAAGACGCTTACTCCTTGGAAGGAAAGTCATGACCAACCTAGATAGCATATTCAAAAGCAGAGACATTACTTTGCCAACAAAAGTCCGTCTAGTCAAGGCTATGGTTTTTCCTGTCGTCATGTATGGATGTTAAAGTTGGACTGTGAAGAAAGTTGAGCGCTGAAGAATTGATGCTTTTGAACTGTGATGTTGGAGAAGACTCTTGAGAGTCCCTTGGACTGCAAGGAGATCCAACCAGTCCATTCTAAAGGAGATCAGTCCCGGGTGTTCATTGGAAGGACTGATGCTAAAGCTGAAACTCCAGTACCTTGGCCACCTCGTGTGAAGAGTTGACTCATTGGAAAATACCCTGATGCTGAGAGGGATTGGGGGCAGGAGGAGAAGGGGACAACAGAGGATGAGATGGCTGGATGCCATCACCAACTCAGTGGACATGAGTTTGGGTGAACTCCTGGAGTTGGTGATGGACAGGGAGGCCTGGCGTGCTGCGATTTGTGGGGTTGCAAAGAGTCTGACATGACTGAGTGACTGAACTGAACTGATACAAAAAAAAAAAAAACCTCATGACCCAGATAATCACGATGGTGTGACCACTCACCTAGAGCCAGACATCCTGATATGTGAATTCAAGTGGGCCTTAGGAAGCATAACTATGAAGAAAGTTAGTGGAGGTGATGGACTTCCAGTTGAACTCTTTCAAATCCTAAAAGATGGTGGTGTGAAAGTGCTGTACGCAATATGCCAGCAAATTGGAGAACTCAGCAATGGCCATAAGACAGGTAAAGGTCAGCTTCATTTCAACTCCAAAGAAAGTCAATGCCAAAGAATGTTCAAACTACCACAAAACTTCACTCATTTCACATGCTAGGAAAGTAATGCTCAACATTCTCCAAGACAGGAGTCAGGAGTATGTGAACCATGAACATCCAGATGTTCAAGCTGGTTTTAGAAAAGACCCAGGAACCAGAAATCTAATTGCCAACATCTGTTGGATCATTGGAAACACAAGAGTATTCCAGAAAAACATCTATTTCTGCTTTATTAAATATGCCAAAGCCTTTGACTCTGTGGATCACAACAAACTGGAAAATTCTGAAAGAGATAGAGATACCAGGCCACCTGACCTGCCTCCTAAGAAATCTGTATGTAAGTCAAGAAGCTACAGTTAGAACTGAAAATGGAACAACTGACTAGTTCCAAATTGAGAAAGGAGTACGTCAGGGCTGTTATTGTCACCCTGCTTATTTAACTTACTTATAGATCATATTATGCAAAATGCTGGACTGGATGAAGCACAAGCTGGAATCAAGGTTGCCAGGAGAAATATCAATAACCTCAGATATGCAAATGACAGCTCTCTTATGGGAGAAAATGAAGAACTAAAGAGTCTCTTGATGAAAGTGAAAGAAGAGAGTAATAAAGTTGGTTTAAAACTCAGAATTCAGAAAACCAAGATCATGTCATCTGGTCCCATCACTTCTTGGCAAATAGATGGAAAAACAATGGAAACAGTGAGAGCCTTTATTTTTTGGATTCCAAAATCACTGCAGACGGTGACTGCAGCCATGAAATTAAAAGATGTTTCCTCCTTGAAAGAAAAGTTATGACCAACCTAGAGAGCTTAATAAAAATCAAAGACATTACTTTGCCAACAAAGGTCCATCTAGTCAAAGCTATGGTTTTTCCAGTAGTCATTTATGGATATAGGAGTCGAACTATAAAGAATCTGAGTACTGAAGAATTGATGCTTTTGAACTGTGATGTTGGAGAAGACTCTTGAGAGTCTCTTGAACAGCAAGGATATCCAACTAGTCCATCCCAAAGGAAATCAGTCCTGAGTATTCATTGGAAGGACTGATGTTGACAGTGAAACTCCAATACTTTGGCCACCTGATGTGAAGAGCTGACTCATTGGACTAGACCCTGATTCTGGGAAAGATTGAAGGCAGAAGGAGAAGGGAACGAGAGAGGATGAGATGGTTGCATGGTATACCTAACTCAATGGAATGAGTTTAAGTAAACTTCAGGAGTTGGTGATGGACATGAAACCCCGGCGTGCTGCAGTCCATGGGGTCACACAGAATCCGACATGACTGAGTGACTGAACTGAACTGAGCTTGTCTTAATATTCATTGCAGTCAGGAGTTCTCTGATGTTTTAAAGTTTTCGAGTTAGGCCTCCTGCCTGTGCCAATCAGTCTTTCTCTTACAGAAGCCTCATGACTTCTCCATCCCTAGTTGAAATCCCTAGGTTATTAGTGAAACACCTCTCCACAGGCAGGAACAGCCAGAGAGAGAGGGAGAGAAGATAAGAGGGAGTAGGTAGCTAGAGGTGACCAAGAGGAGAAAAGGGGAAGTCAAAAGTGGAGAGAACAATATAGCCAGTAATCAAATCCCAAGTGCTCTCCATAGCCTGTAGTACTCAAAGAGATTCATAGTTATAGTTATGTAGAGAAGAGGGAGGAAGGAGATAAAGGTTACCTGGAGGAGCAAAGGGAGAGTCCAAAAGGTAGAGAGAAATCAAACTTACAATCAAATTCTTAAGTAAAATGGATCCTGAAGATTAGATTCTTAGCAGTACAAAATTGATAACAAATATCAAAAAGCAAAGATTAAAAACATAGAATGGAAGTTAGACTCTCAAAAATACAATATAAAAATGCAAAGCATAATTAGTCACAAAAGTTAAAATAATATATACATATGGAATTTGTTTTAAAAATATTTTTTTGGAAAGTTAATAGTAAGCTATAAAAATGAAAGTTAAAGGAGTAATAAAGGATTAACTAAAAAAATTAAAAAGTGATAATAGCAAAAATATGTCTATGAATTTCTCTGGAGCTGTTGTGAGCAGTGTGGGGTCAGCTCATGTCAGATAGTCCCTTGTTCAGGCTTGTACTTGTTCTCAAGTTTTATAGGTACCCCTCAAATGCACAGTCTCCAGTATTAAATGCAGGGTTTTAAGCTGTTGGATCTGTCACTTTCAGAGAAGTTCTCCCTCTTTGTTTATTTTGGCTTCCTCTGTTTGCAAGTCTCTTTAGTGTCTTATTTCTGCCCTGACACAAGGGGGCAAAGGTGGCCACTTATTTAGGCTCACTTGTTCAGTTTTGTTGTGGGGAAGGAGGGACACTGCAAACAGACTCTGCTGGCATATGTGGGGAGTGCTCAGAGTGGGTGTACCACACTGGTTTTGCCACAGTCCAAGGCAGTGTGTACTTCCCGTGTCTACACTGCTCAGTCTCTAGGATGCTCTGCAGGGGCACGATTCCAAGAGGGCCCTGCATTTCATGCAGTTCCCAGGACTAAGCCACGCATGTTCTCAGGTACTCTACAGAGGCAGAGACCCAGATGGGCTGTGTGTTCTGTGTCCTTCCCAGGTCCAAGCAGCTGAGACCAGGTGTTTTATGAGTGCACTGTCCCAGGTGGGCCATGAGTCTATTCCCCTGACTGGGCCCAGCTGCTGTTTCCTGGGTGTGCCATGAGGGCACCTCTGTGTGTGTCTCCTCTGGGGACCTGATCTCAGGCTGCAACCCTCCTGGCAGATGTCAACTGTCCAGGATCCCAGGAAGTTGTAGTGAGCAGCTAGGATTCTGCTTACAGTTTGACAGAAGATGTGGACTCAGGGGGCTAGATTGCAGGAGCCCCTTGCCTTCTGGCTCTGGCTGTCACACTCCCCTCTGACTGCCTCTGGGGAGGGAAGGTCCTATAGGGCAGCCCACTTGCTCTCCTCTTTCATTTTCCCAATCCTTTTTTCTGTGAGCGCATGCATTAAGGACTTTCAGGTGAAAGGTCCTTTTTTTTTCTTTCGTCTCTCTGGAGATCCCACGGTTTGGGTGCTATCTCACATTAGCTCCCTCAGATTGTCCTCAGGGCATTCAGGTTTGGTCCCTACCCTAAGGACTGATGATGTACCCCACACCTCCCTGCCCAGCCCTCACTGTCTTGTGAATGACACAAACATCTGGGCCACTTGTCCACTGGCAGTTGCAGTTAGGTGTGCATTCTGTGTGTTTGTTATTGTTTTTCTCTTTTTCCTTGTCATGTTGCCCTCTGAGATTCCAAAACTCCACACAGACATGCCCATGAGAGGATTTCCTACTGTGTGGAAACTTGTCCTTCATGACTCCCTCCCCAGGGCGGGTCTCCATCTCTAAATCTTTGTCTTTGTGTCTGTCTTTTATATTTGTCCTACCTCATCTTGAAGAGATTGGACTGCCTTCCTGGTGCCCCGTGTTCTCCACCAGCATTTGTGAACGTTACTCAACATTCAAATGATCTTTTGATGAATTTGTGAGGGAGAAAGTGGTCTCTCCATTCTACTTCTCCACTGTCTTGGCCACCTCCCCCCACCCCCACCCCCCATCTCTGGTTTTAAATTTGTTACTCTCTTGTTTACAGTTTTTGTATTGTTTGGTGACCTACTTTCCATTTCATTTGTTTTAGTAGTCACCATTAAGTAACTTAAAACTTAGAGAGCTTTACAATTAGAAATTTTTGTCATGGTAACCAGCCAAATACTAATGACTTACCTGCTTTTTGAATTGATTCATCCACATTACATATTCTCCCTATTTGTGTAACATAAGATATACGAAGAAGCAAAGTACTCAGAATAAGATGTCTCTTATTTGGTCTAACAGTGTGTGTGTGTGTGTGTGTGTGTGTGTGTGTGTGTGTGTGTGTGTGCATGGAATCAATAAAGTTTTCTATATATATATATATCACTAGCCAATGAGATAATTTACTTATTCTTTTATGTTTGTGTGTCTTTTATTTATTTTTCTTGTGTAATATCTCTAGCTAGAACTCCATCTATGTTGACTAGAAGTAGCAAGATTGGGCATTCTTGTATAGTTCCTAAATTAGAAATAAATTTATTATATTTTTTCCACTTAGTATAAAATCAGTTGTGTGCTCTTCATTTATAGACTTTATAATATTGACATATTTATCTTATACATAGAAAATGTTATAAAGGTTCAGCATAAAAAGTAAACACATAAAATTCAATGGCATTTCTGTACACTAACAACAAACTATCTGAAAAGGAAATTAACAAAAATTAATTTCAATGACATACTATAAAAAAGAATAAAACACTGGGGCTAAACCAAAGAGATAAAAGACTTGTACATTTAAAAGGACTTGACATTGATGGCATAAATTGAAGTAGACACACATAAATGAAAAGACATCTCATATTCTTGGATTAGGTGGTAAAACAATGTCAAAATATTAAAAGAAAGAACTCTATACATTCAATATAATCCCTATCAAAATCCCAGTGATATTTTTATGTATTAATGCATATAAGAAAATCTTAAAAGACATATGAAACCACAAAATACCCTGGATAATCAAAGCAAATTTAAAAAAGAACTGATTTCTTACTTCTTGATTTCAAAATAAAATGCAAAGTTATTGATTAAAACAGTATAATATTGCCATAAAATAAACATATAAACCATTGGAAAAGAACTGAGAGCCCAGAAATAAGGCAATGTATAGAACTGTACAAAAAAGATCTTCATGACCCAGATAATCATGATGGTGTGATCACTGACATAGAGCCAGACATCCTGGAATGTGAAGTCAAGTGGGCCTTAGAAAGCATCACTACGAAAAAAGCTAGTGGAGGTGATAGAATTCCAGTTGAGCTATTCCAAATCCTGAAAGATGATGCTGTGAAAGAGCTGCACTCAATATGCCAGCAAATTTGGAAAACTCAGCAGTGGCCAAAGAACAGGAAAAGATCAGTTTTCATTCTAACCCCAAAGAAAGGCAATGCCAAAGAATGCTCAAACTACCCCACAATTGTACTCATCTCACACACTAGTAAAGTAATGCTCAAAATTCTCCAAGCCAGGCTTCAGCAATATGTGAACCGTGACCTTCCTGATGTTCAAGCTGGTTTTAGAAAAGGTAGAGGAACCAGAGATGAAATTGCCAATATCCGCTGGATCATCAAAAAAGCAAGAGAGTTCCAGAAAAGCATCTATTTCTGCTTTATTGACTATGCCAAAGCCTTTGACTGTGTGGATCACAATAAACTGTGGAAAATTCTGAAAGAGATGGGAATACCAGACCACCTGATCTGCCTCTTGAGAAATTTGTATGCAGGTCAGGAAGCAACAGTTAGAACTGGACATGGAACAACAGACTGGTTCCAAATAGGAAAAGGAGTATGTCAAGGCTGTATATTGCACCCTGTTTACTTGACTTATATGGAGAGCACATTATGAGAAATGCTGGACTGGAAGAAACACAAGCTGGAATCAAGATTGCCGGGAGAAATATCAAGAACCTCAGATATGCAGATGACACCACCCTTATGGCAGAAAGTGAAGAGGAACTAAGAAGCCTCTTGATGAAAGTGAAAGTGGAGAGTGAAAAAGTTGGCTTAAAGCTCAACATTCAGAAAATGAAGATCATGGCATCTGGTCCCACCACTTCATGGGAAATAGATGGGGAAACAGAGGAAACAGTGTCAGACTTTATTTTTCTGGGCTCCAAAATCACTGCAGATGGTGACTGCAGCCATGAAATTAAAAGATGCTTACTGCTTGGAAGGAAAGTTATGACCAACCTAGATAGCATATTCAAAAGCAGAGACATTACTTTGTCAACAAAGGTTTGTCTAGTCAAGGCTATAGTTTTTCCTGTGATCATGTATGGATGTGAGAGTTGGACTGTGAAGAAGGCTGAGCGCCAAAGAATTGATGCTTTTGAAGTGTGATGTTGGAGAAGACTCTTGAGAGTCCCTTGGACTGCAAGGAGATCCAACCAGTGCATTCTGAAGGAGATGAGCCCTGGGATTTCTTTGGAACGAATGATGCTAAAGCTGAAACTCCAGTACTTTGGCCACCTCATGTGAAGAGTTGACTCATTGGAAAAGACTCTGATGCTGGGAGGGATTGGGAGCAAGAGGAGAAGGGGGCGACAGAGGATGAGATGGCTGGATGGCATCAATGACTTGATGGACGTGAGTCTGAGTGAACTCTGGGAGTTGGTGATGGACAGGAAGGTCTGGCGTGCTGCAATTCATGGGGTCGCAAAAGTCGGACACGACTGAGCGACTGATCTGATCTGATCTGATACACACAATAGGGCTTCCCTGGTTGCTCAACTGGTAAAGAATCCTCAAGCAATGCATAAGACTCTGCTTTGATTCCTCACATTACTTGGTTTCCCTGGTGGCTCAGGCGCTAAAAGCGTCTGCCTACAACGTGGGAGACCCAGGTTTGATCCCTGGGTTGGGAAGATCCCTGGGGCAGGAAATATCAACCCACTCCAGTACTCTTGCCTGGAAAATCCCATGGACGGAGGAGCCTGATAGGCTACAGTCCATGGGGTCGCAAAGAGTCGGACACGACTGAGCTATTTAACTTGAATCCTTCATCAGGAAGATAGCCTTGAGAAGGGATAGGCTGCCCTCTACAGTGATTTAGGCTTCCTTGGTGGCTCAGATGGTAAAGAATCCACCTGCAGAACAGGAGACCTGGATTTGATCCCTGGGTTGGGAAGATCTCCTGGAGGAGGGCATGCCAATCCACTCCAATATTCTTGCCTGGAGAATCCCCATGGACAGAGAAACTTGGTAAGCTACAGTTCATGGAGTTGCAAAGAATTAGACAAGACTGAATGAGTAAGCACGTCTCATACACATCATCATCTGGCCTTTAACAAGGTGGCAAGAATATACAAAGGGGAAATGATAGTCTTGTTAACAAACGGTATTATTCCACAAACAAAACAATAAACCACACACAAATATCAACTCAAATACAGACTTTAAGAATTATGATTCAGATCAGATCAGTCATGTTCGACTCTTTGCAACCCCATGAAGCGCAGCACGCCAGGCCTCCCTGTCCATCACCAATTCCTGGAGTTCACCCAGACCCATGTCCATCGAGTCAACTGATGATATCCAGCCATCTCATCCTCTGTCACCCTCTTCTCCTCTTGCCCCCAATCCCTCCCAGCATCAGAGTCTTTTCCAATGAGTCAACTCTTCTCATGAGGTGGCCAAAGTACTGGAGTTTCACCTTTAGCATCATTCCTTCCAAAGAAATCCCAGGGCTGATCCCCTTCAGAATGGACTGGTTGGATCTCCTTGCAGTCCAAGGGACTCTCAAGAGTCTTCTCCAGCACCACAGTTCAAAAGCATCAATTCTTCTGCACTCAACCTCCTTCAAGTCCAACTCTCACATCCATACATGACCACAGGAAAAACCATAGCCTTGACTAGACGGACCTTTGTTGGCAAAATAATGTCTCTGCTTTTGAATATGCTATCCAGGTTGGTCATAACTTTCCTTCCAAGGAGTAAGAGTCTTTTAATTCATGGTTGCAGTCACCATCTGCAGTGATTTTGGAGCCCAGAAATATAAAGCCTGACACTGTTTCCCCATCTATTTCCCATGAAGTAATGGGACCAGATGCCATGATCTTCATTTTCTGAATGTTGAGCTTTAAGCCAACTTTTTCACTCTCCACTTTCACTTTCATCAAGAGGCTTTTTAGTTCCTTTTCACTTTCTGCCATAAGGGTGGTGTCATCTGCCTATCTGAGGTTATTGATATTTCTCCCAGCAATCTTGATTCCAGCTTGTGTTTCTTCCAGTCCAGCGTTTCTCATGATGTACTCTTCATATAGGTTGAATAAACAGTGACAATATACAGCCTTGACATACTCCTTTTCCTATTTGGAACCAGTCTGTTTTTCCATGTCCAATTCTAACTGTTGCTTCCTGACCTGCATACAAGTTTCTCAACTCAGAATTTTCTGCAGTTTATTGTGATCCACACAGTCAAATACTTTGGCATAGTCAATAAAGCAGAAATAGATGCTTTTCTGGAACTCTCTTGCTTTTTCCATGATCCAGTGGATATTGGCAATTTGATCTCTGGTTCCTCTGCCTTTTCTAAAACCAGCTTGAACATCAGGAAGTTCACGGTTCACATATTGCTGAAGCCTGGCTTGGAGAATTTTGAGCATTACTTTATTAGCATGTGAGATGAGTGCAATTGTGGGGTAGTTTGAGCGTTCTTTGGCATTGCCTTTCTTTATGATTATACAGTGAAAGTGAAAAATAGGTTTAAGGGCCTAGATCTGATAGATAGAGTGCCTGATGAACTATGGAATGAGGTTTGTGACATTGCACAGGAGACAGGGATCAAGACCATCCCCATGGAAAAGAAATGCAAAAAAGCAAAATGGCTGTCTGCGGAGACTTTACAAATAGCTGTGAAAAGATGAGAAGCAAAAAGCAAAGGAGAAAAGGAAAGATATAAACATCTGAATGCAGAGTTCCAAAGAATAGCAAGGAGAGATAAGAAAGCCTTACTCAGCGATCAATGCAAAGAAATAGAGGAAAACAACAATGGGAAAGACTAGAGATCTGTTCAAGAAAATCAGAGATACCAAAGGGACATTTCATGCAAAGATTAGCTCGATAAAGGACAGAAATGTTATGGACCTAACAGAAGCAGAAGATATTAAGAAGGGTGGCAAGAATACACAGAAGAACTGTACAAAAAAGATCTTCATGACCCAGATAATCATGATGGTGTGATCACTGACCTAGAGACAGACATCCTGGAATGTGAAGTGATGTGGGCCTTAGAAAGCATCAGTACGAACAAAGCTAGCTGAGGTGATAGAATTCCAGTTGAGCTATTCCAAATCCTGAAACATGATGCTGTGAAAGTGCTGCACTCAATATTCCAGCAAATTTGGAAAACTCAGCAGTGGCCACAGGACTGGAAAAGGTCAGTTTTCATTCCAATCCCAAAGAAAGAATTATGATAAAGAGTGCCTTAAAAACTTGGGTAAAAGTGAAAATTACACTATGATTAAAAAATTGATATCATTCTTAACATGAATTTGTTAATAAAACATATTATATGTGAATGTTATCTAAGCCTATCACAGAATTTCTCTATTTAAGTGACTGATGGAATCTCTATCAGCAGAGCTGGTTTTCATGGAATTTCATTATTTTTTCTTTTACATTCATCAGCATATGCCTCATTTTGATTGTTCTTCACAGCATTCTTTGATATCCCTCTTCTTATTTTCTGTTATAATATGCAATATATTATAATAACTACTCTGTGCATAAACATGAACATTATTTACTGCATTCTTTCCACAATGGCAATAGTGTTATGTCTGCCTGCAATTCGCTTTTACATTCTATTTGTTGTCATCATGCCCATTCCTATTTTCAAACTTTCCAAACTTTCCCTGTAAAGGCCTGTCTTCCTTCATTTAATCTAGCAAGATTAACTTTTCACAAAAATGTATTTCAAAGGAAGTTGTCTCTATACATGTATTTATAAATATATAAATATAAAATTGAACAAGTATTTATTATTATTATTACAAAGGTATTAAGATGTTAGTACACATAGGAAAAACTGAAATAGAAAGAAGGGAATAAAACAAGTAGTTCTCAAAATAATTTGGTGATGAAAATATTGCAACTCTCTATCCCAAGGCACACAATTTGAGAATTGCTCATTTAAATGTATGCAGACTGAATTTGTATTCTTTTAGCAATTATTTGGTCAGTTTACAATATTTGGATTTAAATTTGTCCTAAATCTATCTTTATGTGACTTTATATGTGCATGTGTACATATGCTTGTGCATGAGTGTGTATGCTAGGAGATAAAACAATTCTGCCAACAGAAGACCCTTCTTCACCAATAAGAGAGAAAACAGAAAACTTACTACTCATTGGCATCAACAAACTCACATGCATAAAAATTAGCATGAAAATGGCCATGAAGTTAACACAAAATATCATACATTCTAAAACATTCTAAAAAGAAGGGAAAATGGATGGCAATTTATTTGTCTTTATATATTCAATATTTACTATCACTCCACAGCTTTTAAACTCAGCAAAGTAAACTATTTCTTGATTTTTTTCATATTTCTGCCTGATTATTCCAACTCATTTCTGTATATTCTACTTTATTGAGCACTATTCTTCACTCATTTCAGTTTAGTTCAGTCGCTCAGTCATGCCCAATTCTGCGACCCCATGAATCACAGCGCGCTAGGCCTTCTTCATTCAGTACACTACTATATACAGTTGACCCTTCATAAATATTGTTCAGTAACTCACTTACCCAATTAAATCCCATTGGGATTAAAATAACAGACTAAATGGTTTACTATTATTGATAGCAATAATATTAATTAATAGTAATAATATATTAATTATATAATACAATTAATTATTTGATTAATATATTATTAATAGTAAAATATAGCTATAATTTACTATAGATAGCTCTCTAGTAAAAGTTACTCTAAAATCTTTAAGCATAATGTAGATGAAAAGTAAACCATTCCACATTAATAGTGAGATAGTATAATTCTCATTATATTAGATTATTATATAATGTGTCAATAAATTAACAACAGAGATTAAATTAAAATTGAAGCTTTTATACCATATATTCTAGATGGCAATCACTTGTAAGTCTCATTGAGTGAATGAAATTATCCAACAAAATATATTTAAAGTGAACACATTAGACATTATTTTGGACAAAAGAAACACTAAATATTGTAAAGTTTAAAAATAAAATAAAATTTAAAAGTGCAAAAAAAAAAAAAGAAACACTAAATAATATTCATGTTTTGTGTGCTAAATGATTTGTTCTTCATAATTTAATTATTATAAGAATGTACCAATTGTCAATACATTTAGTTTGCAGATAATACAAATTTAGGAAGCATTGGACCAGGAAACAAGCAGGGAGTGAAATTAAAATGAACTGTGTCCTTATCTGCTGCTGCTGCTGCTAAGTTGCTTCAGTCCTGTCTGACTCTGTGCGACCCCATAGACGGCAGCCCACCAGGCTGCCCCATCCCTGGGATTCTCCAGGCAAGAACACTGGAGTGGGTTGCCATTTCCTTCTCTAATGTAAAAGTGTAAAAAGTGAAAGGGTCGTGTCCGACCCTCAGCGACCCCATGGATTGCAACCTTCCAGGCTTCTCCGTCCATGGGATTTTCTAGGCAAGAGTACTGGAGTGGCTGCTAAAACAAGATACTACAAATGCTGGAGAATTGTCAGGTTGGTTTATTTCTCTCCCCTTGTTATTGTCTTGTTATAAGAAAAATTTGAAACAACAGACTAAAGTTACAGCTCCAACAGATCTTATATTAAACAGCTATTCTCAAGACAAGAGAGCAGACCAAACCCAAAGGAGTTGTCATAACCATCCCTTCTGGCTTTCCCGTTTTCGTAATTGCCTCTCCTCCTTTTGGCTCTGCCCTGTGCAAAATTTGGCTTGTACCCAGACAAGTCATGAAAGGGAAGACAGATAGCCACACATTCAAGGCTGAAAGACATTGCTAGTTGCATAACATGTTTTTTGTGATGTCTTCCCATAATTCAGTTTATTATTTGTTGCTGTTGTTCACTCCCTCAGTCGTGTCCAACTATTTCTGACTTCAGGCAGCATGCTGGGCTTCCCTGTCCTTCCCCATCACCTGAAGCTTGCTCAATCAAACTCTGTCCATAAAGTTGGTGATGCCATCCAACCATCTCATCCTCTGTTGTCCCCTTCTCCTCCTGCCTTCAATCTTTCCCAGCATCAGTGTATTTTCTAATGAGTCAGTTCTCATCAGGTGGTCAAAGTATTGGAGCTTCAGCTTCAGCATCAGTCCTTAGAAATAATATTCAGAATTGAAATCCTTTAGGATTGACTGGTTCAATCTCTCTGCAGTCCAAGCGACTCACAAGAGTCTTCTCCAACACCACCATTCAAAAGCATCAAATCTTTTGTGCTCAGCTTTCTTTATGGTCCAACTCACATCCATGCATGACTACTGGAAAAACCATAGCTCTGACTATATGAACTTTTGTTGCCAATGTCTCTGCTTTTTAATAGGCTATCTAGGTTTGTCATAGCTTTTCTCCCAAGAAACAAGTGACTTTTAATTTCATGGTGGCAGCCACCATCTGTAGTGATTTTGGAACAAAAAAAAAGTAGAGTCTGTCACTGTTTCCATCTATTTACCATGAAGTGATGGGACCGGATCACAAATTTTCCAGTTTGTTGTGATCCACACAGTTAAAGGCTTTAGTGTAGTCAATAAGGCAGAAGTGGATGTTTTTCTGGAATTCTCCTATTCTTTCTATGATCCAAAAGATGTCAATTTGATCTCTGGTTCCTCTGCCTTTTCTAAATCCAGCTTGGACATCTGGAAGTTCTCTGTACATGTACTATTGAAGCCTCACTTGGATAATTTTGAGCATTATTCTGCTAGCTTGTGAAATGAGTGTAACTATGTGGTAGTTTGAACATTCTTTGGGATTTCCCATCTTTGGGATAGGAATGAAAACTGACCTTCTCCAGTCCTATGGCTATTTGCTGAGTTTTCCAAATTTGCTGGCATATTGAGTGTAGCACTTTTACAACATCATCTTTTAACTTGAAATAGCTCAACTGGAATTCCATCAACCCCACTAGCTTTGTTCATAGTGATGCTTCCTAAGGCCTACTTGACTTTACACTCCAAGATGTCTGGCTGTAGGTGAGTGATCACACCATCGTGGTTATCTGGGTCATTAAGATCTTTTTTGTATACTTCTTCTTTGTATTCTTGTCACTTCTTAATACCTTCTGCTTCTGTTAGGTCCACACAATTTCTTTTCTTTATTGTGCCCATCTTTGCATGAAATGTTCCCTTGGTATCTATAATTTTCTTGAAAAGACCTCTAGTGTTTCCCAATCTATCATTTTCCTCTATCTCTTTGCTTGTTCACTTTGGCAGGTTTTCTTATCCCTCCTTGCTATTCTTTGGAACTCTGCATTTAGATAAGTATATACTTCCTTTTTCCTTTGTTTCTTTTCTTTTCTCAGCTCTTTGTAAGACCTCTTCAGACAATCTTTTTGCTTTGTTGATTTCTTTTTCTTGGGGACAGTTTAATCACTGCTTCCTGTACATTTTACAAACCTCTGTCCATAGTTCTTCAGGCACTTTGTGTATCAGATCTAGTCCTTTGAATCTCTTTGTCACTTCCACTGTATAATCCTAAGGCATTTGGTTTAGGTCATACTTTAATGGCATAGGGGTTTTCCCTACTTTCTTCAATTTAAGTCTTAGTTTGTCAATAAAGAGTTCATGATGAGAGCCACAGCCAGATTCTGGTCATGTTTTTGTGGACTGTGTAAATATTCTCCATCTTTGCCTGCAAATAATATAATGAATCTACTTTTGATATTGACCATCTGCTGTTGTCTATGTGTAGAGTTATTTTCTGTATTGTTGGAAGACGGTGTTTTCTATAAGCAGTGTGTTTTCTTGGCAAAACTCTATCAGTCTTTGCCTTGCATCATTTTGTTCCAAGGCCAAACTTGTCTGTTACTCCAGGTATCTCTTATCTTCCTGCTTTTGCATTCCAGTCCTCTATGATGAAAAGGGCTTTTTTTTTTTTTTTTTCGGTATTAGTTCTAGAAGGTCTTGTAGGTATTCACAGAACCATTCAACTTCAGTTTCTTTTGCATTAGTGGTTGGAGCATAGTCTTGGATTACTGTGACACTGAATGGTTTGCCTTGGAAACAAACAGATCATTTTGTCATTTTTGAGATTGGACCCAAGTACTACATGTTTGACTATTTTATTGACAATGAGGACTACCCCATTTCTTCTAAGGGATTCTTGCCCACAGTAGTAGGTATAATGGTCATCTGAATTAAATTCTCCTGTTTTTGTCCACTTTAGTTTACTGTTTCCTAAAATGTCAATGTTGACTCTTGTCATTGCCCGTTTGGCCGCTTCCAATTTACCTTGATTCATGGATCTAACATTTCAGGTTCCTTTGCAATATTGTTCTTTACAATATCAGACTTCACTTTCACTACCAGACACATCCACAACTGGATATTTTTTCCGCTTTGGCTCAACCTCTTCATTTCTTCTGGAGCTATTTCTCCACTCTTCTCTAGTAGAATATTGGAGTGAGGTGTTCATCTTTCAGTGTCATATCTTTTAGTCATTTCATACTGTTCCTGGGGTTCTCAAAACAAGAATGATGAAGTGTGGGAGGGGCTGGCTTTGGAAAAAAACTGTGTCTTGGTCTGGTGGGCAAGGCTATGCTCAGTAAATCTTGAGTCCAATTTTCTGCTGATGTGTAGGGATGTGTTCGCTCCCTATAGTTTGATCTGAGGTCAGACCATGGTATGGTAACGTTATGCGTGTCCTTGTGTATTTAGTAACTCAGTCATGTCCAATTCTTTGCTACCCCATGGCCTGTAGCCCACCAGGCTCCTCTATCCATAGGATTTTTCAGGCAAAAATGCTGGAATGGGTTGCCATGTGCTCCTCCAGGGGATCTTCCCAACCCAGGGATCAAACTCAGGTCTCCCACATTGCAGGCAGATTCTTTACCATCTGAGCCATCAAAGAAGCCTAGATGTATATACATACAGAATATGTATGGACACTTACTTGACTCAGCTGCCTAAGTTTACTTGAGAAAACCCCTGTGGTTAGTTAGGGTTTGCTTAGGGCACATGTGCTGGAGTTGGAGAAGCCCCTGTGATTAGTTTGTATCCACTGTGTGCCGAGGGTGCATGCGGAATAGCCAGAAAAGTTTCTGTGGTTATTTCTGTAGCATATCTGTAAGCTCTCCTGGGTGTGTCTGGATGGGGTTTAGAGATCAGCTTGGCGTGCTGTGATTCATGGGGTCGCAAAGAGTCGGACACGACTGAGCGACTGATCTGATCTGATCTGTGTCCTTTTCAGCCAGTCCACCCCTCATTACTGTTGCCTAGTTTCCGACCTAACAATTGTGATTATAAATAAACTAGCACATTCATAAAATTCAGGGTGCTTTTACATTTTGAGAAAAAAAAGTGGATTTGAGATCACTCACTTTACAGGGAGTGAAGAAAAGGGGAATAAATTGAGGGGGTTTTGTGTACGCCAATTACAGAAACTTAACTTTTCTTTTGATTAGGGTCACAAAGGTGACTGAAGTGATTGAAAATTTCCATGCATTTTAAAGGAACACAAATGCTATTTATCTAGATGTATAAGAACAACAAAATAAATACAGAAATTAGAAACTCCAGGACCTAAAATTGACCCCAAACTGTACAGCTTTTATGAGATTTTTGTATTCTATATACACATTAACATTTTAAGGATTGATCTGCAGGTTGAAACTCTTTAGGAATGCCATAAATGGCATATTTCTGTATGAGATTATAGATGGTAATGGGATATTAGCAATAGCCAAATCTGATGCTGTGCATTTTCATAAGTGTATAAAGCATTTTTATAAAGTGTGTAAAGGTGCCTGGATATAAAGGACCCTAAGAAGAAAGGCACTGTAACTACTCAGAGTACGAGTTTTTCCCGCCTCCCCCCCGAAATTTTCATTAATTAACAATAAAAAAGATTATTCCCTGAAGGTATTCATATTTATAAATTAATCTGATTATGTCCATTCTCTTTACACTATTTGACAATTATGATGTATATTTGCTTATCATTTTATGCTACCTCTTTTCCTTTGGGTTGTTTATTAGTTACAACCTCATTAAGATTTTTTTTTTTTTTTTGTATTATTAACTCTCAGAAATTGAAGAGTTTGATTTCTGATGCTGTTGGGAGGAAGACTCAATTTACCTTGCAATTGACTTTTTCTGCACATCTTCAATGAAAAGTTGTGGAGAAGGTCATCAAACTGATTTTAAAAAAATATATCTTTGATGGAGTCAACATAAAATAGAAATAGTACGAACTGAGTATCAGAGAATCTGCATATTTGAACTTCTTCTGCAGTAAGTAGAGTTCAAGTACTAATTAAGCAATAGGCTTTGTGCTAAATGGTATGAATATGAAAATTAAAAAAAGGTACAAAGTGCAATCTATATTTTCAATGCAAACAAAATAAGTGGGAAAGAGAACTATAAAACAGATCAATACTATTCAACATGCTAAGTACAGTGTTTATTAAAAAATACCAAGAAAAATACTGACAGAAACTAAATACACATAAGGATTATGGGAAAGGACCTACAAGGAAGTTATGTCAGATGAGCCATGAAGATAAGTAAGAATTTCCCAGTAAGAGAAAGAGTATTGAGGAAAAGTAATTCCATGAAGAGAATTGCACACACAAATCCTCACACAGTAGAGAAATATGAATTAGTTTTTTGAAAGATCCACAGTAGTAGTTGAACATGTAGCCCTCTTAGAGGACTCATATCTTAATCTCTGAGAGATTTCCAAATGTACAGAGAATTTGAACCAAGGTATTCATAACGACAGCTCCTAATATGGATTTTTTAAGGCACTTCTATTTCACAGAATCAAACTTTGCATTTCCATTCATTTCTTCAGAACCACGGAAATTTCCTACTGAATTACAGTGTTTTGTAAACTTTTTAAGTATTTTTTATTTATTCATCCATTACTTTTTTTAAAATTTAATTTTATTTATTTTTTTCTTTTTGTTTTCTTTTAATTAATTTTATTTTATTTTTAAACTTTACAATATTGTATTAGTTTTGCCAAATACCAAAATGAATCTGCCACAGGTATACCTGTGTTCCCCATCCTGAACCCTCCTCCCTCCTCCCTCCCCATACCCTCCCTCTGGGTCGTCCCAGTGCACCAGCCCCAAGCATCCAATATCGTGCATCGAACCTGGACTGGCGACTTGTTTCATACATGATATTATACATGTTTCAATGCCATTCTCCCAAATCTTCCCACCCTCTCCCTCTCCCACAGAGTCCATAAGACTGATCTATACATCAGTGTCTCTTTTGCTGTCTCGTACACAGGGTTATTGTTACCATCTTTCTAAATTCCATATATATGCATTAGTATACTGTATTGGTGTTTTTCTTTCTGGCTTATTTCACTCTGTATAATAGGTTCCAGTTTCATCCATCTCATTAGAACTGATCAGAGAGTGCCAATTGTTGAGGGAAAATGGTGATCCAACTTTCGTTTATTTGTTTTTGCTTGAATCAGATATTCAGCATAGTTAAGAGTATATTGAATAATTTAAAAATACAGACTTAAAAAGTCACAGACAATGAGAACTTTTATTAAAGTTTTAACTCACAAAATTAGTAAAATCTTTCAATTCCCAAACATGTAAGTACCAAAAGAAATGTTGAGTCTGATATTTATTTATTCATTTATTTTAATTTTGAGAAATATTTTATTGAGCAAAATATGATCAACACTGCCAGGTATTTGTAAGAGTAAGCATATTTGTAGATGCATAGACTTAACAATATATTTATATACAGTTTACATATATTTATGGTATAAACGATCCTTTCCAGGTTGATGTGTGTGTAAGCTTAACCCAAATTGAATACCAGAGATTATAACTAATTATTTAATATATTTCTCGCTGAGAGATGTCATGGCTTCAAAATATAAAAACTGGTGTCCTTGATTGTTTCTGATCAGGAGAATATGCATGTTCTACTAAATACAGATCTGAAATAACTAAGATTATTTCTTGAATTTCAGACAAGTACATAAAAATTGAATATTCCTGATATTTCTTTTCCATTGAAGGACTCAGATGTGAATGATTCAGTGATAACATTTGTAACATGATTCAAAATGCAGTTATTAAAATACCAACATTTTAGAAAACAATTTGCTTTAAAAGTTAGTTGCATCGAGTTATCTAATAAGGGAAGAACGCAAGTGAAAAATGGATGATTCATACATCATCATATTACAATGTATTCTTGTCTCTTTAGAAAATCATAAATACATTTAAAATAAAGCATGACATCCATCTTAAGAAAATCGGTTTTCAACATAATCCTCCTTAAGAGAAAAAACAAAACCCAAAACTACAGTTCTCCTTGACTAATGCTGCTGCTGCTGCTGCTGCTAAATCGCTTCAGTCGTGTCCGACTCTATGCAACCCCATAGACGGAAGCGCACCAGGCTCCTCTGTCCCTGGGATTCTCCAGGCAATAACACTGGAATGGGTTGCCATCTCCTTCTCCAATGCATGAAAGTGAAAAGTGAAAGTGAAGTCACTCAGTCGTGTCTGACCCTTAGTGACCCAATGAACTGAGCCTACCAGGCTCCTCCGTCCATGGGAGTAATACATTGAATAAATGAGAATAAAAGTATTACACAACTTACACAATTCAAAATTAGGAATGCTTCTTATTAAATTTTCACTTTAAAAACTTTAAATACGGTCATTATAAAAATGGCATTATCAGCTTGGTGACTTCACAAAATGTTCTCTTTTGAAAATAGCCATTATTACTATAGTATACAGTTTATTTAAACATTTATAATTAATACAAAATGATCAGTGTTATTGTAGAATATGTTCAACCAAAACAATAAAATATAAATGGGAATATTTGTTTTTCAATCTAATTTTCATGGTTCTGACTCAATCAAGTACATTCTCAGAAACAAATTACAACCATACAATTCCAGTCTTTGATAAACAATTTGAAGACAAATATATTAATGAAAAATATTAGCTTAATAAATATGTTTTAGAGATGTATAGGTGACACACAGTTTTAAGTAAATATTTGAATATATTCTTCTAAAATGCAGTCAACATAATTAAAACTTCCTTTTTGGTTGACAACTTCCATTTTTCAAACAAATCTAATATCTAGACATAGAAAGGTAAATCAAATTTATTTTCACCAGTATTATGCAATCTCTTTTAAAGAAATGACCTCACTTCATGAATACAATTTTCAATACAAGGGTATAAAAATTAAACAAATTAAAAATTGTGATATTTATGCTTAATCTTTTCCCAAAGTTCATTTATTGAAGAAATATAGTATGAGAAATCTGCCAGGCATTTTTCTAGATTTTTTTATACTTAAATGAGATAAGATTTGGTTTAACTACTAACCACCTGATAGGAGTTCTTCTACTATAAAAGCCAGGAATTCTCACGCTTCTAGATATTAGATATAATATTAAGAATATATGGATTTGTAAACTGTAAAGAATACAGGAGACTGATCTATACATTGGTGTCTCTTTTGCTGTCTCGTACACAGGGTTATTGTTACCATCTTTCTAAATTCCATATATATGTGTTAGTATACTGTATTGGTGTTTTTCTTTCTGGCTTACTTCACTCTGTATAATAGGTTCCAGTTTTATCCATCTCATTAGAACTGATTCAAATGTATTCTTTTTAATGGCTGAGTAATACTCCATTGTGTATATGTACCACAGCTTTCTTATCCATTCATCTGCTGATGGGGATCTAGGTTGCTTCCATGTCCTGGTTATTATAAACAGTGCTGCGATGAACATTGGGGTACATGTGTCTCTTTCCCTTCTGGTTTCCTCAGTGTGTATGCCCAGCAGTGTACTGGATGCCTGGGGCTGGTGCACTGGGATGACCCAGAGGGAGGGGAGGGGAGGGAGGAGGGAGGAGGGTTCAGGATGGGGAATGTGGGTATACCTGTGGCGGATTCATTTCGATACTTGGCAAAACTAATACAATATTGTAAAGTTTAAAAATAAAATAAAATTTAAAAAAATAAAATAAAATCTTAAAAAAAAAAAAAAAAGAATACAGGAGAAAAATCAGTTGGTTTTTATTTCCTTTTAAGCATGAACCTGGCACTGAAATTTTAAAAATCTTGCCCTAGGGAACAATTTTGTACTAAATATGAAATGTTATATTAACATTTTTTAAATTGCATATTTTTCTGAGAATGGGCTTATAATCTATTGTTTTGTGGAAGACTCCCATAAATCATTTACATTAGAAATGCTGATGTAGCATCATAATCACTTTCCAACCCCCAAGAAACTTCCTCAAAACTAAGTAAAACGTAAATTCATCTTTGGTTATTTATGTTTTTACAGGTTAAATAGCTGCTTTGATTTGACAAATTAAGTACTTCAGAATTTATTATTGAGTCTTGGTTTTAATGGTGTAATTTCATTGCTGTTCTTTCAGTGCTCATATAAAAGATAAACTGTCTTGATGTTTTATATAAGATTAAAATGGTAAAGGTTGATCATATTATCAAGGAAGACATCTAGTAAACAAGCAAGATTTTTAAAGTAAACAATTGCATCTTTTTTTAAGCTTTTCTTTATAAAAGCAATTTCATGTGATCAAAATTACTTAAAGTGTTACATATAAAATAATCTAAGGTTGATTAAATTCATATGATGAATTAAATAAATATATCTTAATAGGCATCATGAGTTGTAATCACATTTAATTAAACCTGAGCTTGGAAATATACGTAGTGTAACAAACCTCTGTTGGATCTATTCCTTTAGCTCCAACTTCTGTGCTCTGTTGCCTGTGCTTATTTATTCAGGCTCTGAGCCTTTGTAGAAGAATATTGCCTATAGCCTGAGTTATCCCTGATAGCCATTCTCAAATTTTTGATCTTTAAGGGTATAATACTTTTCCATTTGTATAGAGACAAAATGTTTCAGAACAGAGAATAGCACTGATTTTGTTGGAGGTTTATAGGAACATCATGATCTGCCCTATGTGGACAGCTGTAAGAACAAAGAATCCAAGCACCAAGAAGTTTGCTACAATCAGCCACACTCCCTCCTCTTTTGATACTGAGGTGGTCTTTGAGGCACTAATCCACCATCTTCTTGATCTGCTGGCTTTCTGAATAAGGTCACTATTCCTTGCCCTAGCACTTTGTCTCTCAGTTTATGAGCTGTGTATGGTCATGAATTGGTAACAACAGAACTAATTTTCTTAGGACTCTAGGGTTCAGTTTACCTTGAATCTCCAAAGTCAACAGTGGAGAAATAGTTTCTAGTAGGAGAAATACTCTACTCTTATGTAATTGTGTGTATGTAATCACATACATAACCATAATCCTTACTGCATTTCATTAGCTAGAAACAAAATGTTTCTTCCCATATACACTCAAATAGGAGGTACCATACAAAAATCACAAACACCAGGAATTGAGGTTTACAGGGGCCACTTTAAAGCTTGTATGCCACAATTACTAATTTGTGTAAGATTCTGGGAAATTTTTATAGTGAAAATAATTTTATAAGAACATGTATGTTCAATTTATTATACTGAAATGTACTAAACTAGAATTTTCCTGTTATGTTACGGTTTAGGAAACTCACTCACATAGCATCTTATGAAGTAGAAAAGCTGATGATTATATTTTATCCTCATTTCAGGATGAAAAATAAATTTAGGTTTAGAAAATGCAAATGACTATCATGAAAGGATGTAGATTGTTACTGAAGAGGTCTTCTGTCTGTCAATACAATGATGCAGCTCAGCCTTGGATACCCTGCATCATTGATCCTGCATTTGGGAAAATTTTAAGCAAACACTTATTTCATGTTTTTCTTTTAAAGGTGGCACATTTATTTTACTTAGAATTGCTTAATGAACTGCAAATTTCTTGAAATGCCTTACTGAAATTGTAACTGTTTAGTATTGTTTATAACATGTTGTTAAGTAAAATAATATAAATGGTAAGAATGTTTTTATTAGAAAAGATTTTTCACTTTAAAAGCTTTAGAATATATTATATGACAATTGGATTACAGAATATTTTGACAAGGGCAAGTTCGGCTTCATTTTCCAAAATAATGAGAAAAGATAGGGATAGAAACAAAGACATTTCTAGTTCCCCATGCTAATTCTCAGATAGTTAATTATGTGATAACTCCCTGAATGAATCAACCTTATCTGGGGGCTATTTGCATAGCCAGGGTGTTTTGTATAATCTGACTCTTTGGGGTGCATTAAATTAGATCTGTATTACAGAAAAAGTCAGTTAAGCATTCAAGGCTAAAAATTAGCAAGAAACATAATTTTACAAGATAAGTTCCTTTTGTATTCAAATTTGTTATACATCTAAACATTGTTATAGCCATCTCTGGTAAAACTTTTTCTTCCCATATATGTCATTAATCTTGGGTTTTGGGGTCAGTTAAAAAGCAACTGAATATAATAATTCAGGGTGACTTTTCTATTTAAATTGTTAAACTGGAATTCATTTGGTGCCTCAGTTTCAGTGTTTGTGAGGAAACTATCAAAATATTGAAATCAGGCCAACTTTCTTAAAAGCTTCTAAACAAAGATGCTACGCATGGCTCCAACAGGAAGATTTCAAGCTTATGTGGTGTGTTCCATTCACATCTCCCTTCAAATTTCCCTCACAAGCTGCTTCTTTCAGGGTAAGTTGTGGTATCTAGATACAAAGAGAAATAGCACATTTTTACTGAAGAATGACATAAAAAAACAGGAAAATATGCAGCATTCACGTAGCCAGAACTCAGATAGACAAATACAACCTGAAACACCCTTGAAAACTTTCTGTGTCTTCCTTGTTTTGTTCAAACTTATGCTAGTTCTATTCTTGTTCTTGCATATAATTCTAGAGTGTGTATCCTCATTGATATATCAGTTCAGTGGAATTCAGTCACTAAGTCTTGTCCAACTCTTTGTGACCCCATGAATTGCAGCCTGCCAGGCTTTCCTTTCCATCACCATTTCCCAGAGCTTGCTCAAACTTGTGTCCATCAAGTCGGTGATAAAGGAGAAAAGCATGAAGGGAAAGCAACAGAAATTTAAATAATGATATATTTTTCTTTTATCCATGGAAAAGGCTGAATCTCGTTGTCACAAGAAGAAAATCAAAAAAGCACTTTACCTATAGGACTCTAAGTTTGCAAAATTAGCACAATCAGATCAGATCAGTCACTCAGTCGTGTCCGACTCTTTGCGACCCCATGAATCACAGCACGTCAGGCCTCCCTGTTCCTCACCAACTCCCGGAGTTCACTGAGACTCACGTCCATCGAGTCAGTGATGCCATCCAGCCATCTCATCCTCTGTCGTCCCTTTCTCCTGCCCCCAATCCCTCTCAGCATCAGGGCCTTTTCCAATGAGTCAACTCTTTGCATCAGGTGGCCAAAGTACTGGAGTTTCAGCTTTAGCATCATTCTTTCCAAAGAAATCCTAGGGCTGATCTCCTTCGGAATGGACTGGTTGGATCTCCTTGCAGTCCAAGGGACTCTCAAGAGTCTTCTCCAGCACCACAGTTCAAAAGCATCAATTCTTTGGCTCTCAGCCATCTTCACAGTCCAACTCTCACATCCATACATGACCACAGGAAAAACCATAGCCTTGACTAGACGGATCTTTGTTGGCAAAGTAACGTCTCTGCTTTTCAATATACTATCTAGGTTGGTCAAACTTTCCTTCCAAGGAGTAAGCGTCTTTTAATTTCATGGTTGCAGTCACCATCTGCAGTGATTTTGGAGCCCAGAAAAATTAAGTCTGACACTATTTCCACTGTTTCCCAATCTATTTCCCATGAAGTGGTGGGACCAGATGCCATGATCTTCGTTTTCTGAATGTTGAGCTTTAAGCCAACTTTTTCACTCTCCACTTTCACTTTCATCAAGAGGCTTTTGAGTTCCTCTTCACTTTCTGCTATAAGGGTGGTGTCATCTGCATATCTGAGGTTCTTGATATTTCTCCCGGCAATCTTGATTCCAGCTTGTGTTTCTTCCAGTCCAGCATTTCTGATGATGTACTCTGCATATAAGTTAGCATAATAAGGAATATTAAAAGTTGGGGTGGAATGACAAAGTTTAGAATTAGAGTTTCTTTTTGAAACCCAGATCCTTTTCCTCCAACACACATTGTTCTTAGACACTCACCCACCATAGAAGAATAGCAGCTTTTTTTTTTTTTTTTAATTTTTAGAGTAGAGGGACTCTGCCTTTGAAGGCTCAAGCCACATGTGAAGTGTTTTCTTAAAATCGATAAATGCAAAAGTCTCTATTATAATCTATGGTATGATTCCCAGCCATTGTCCTAGCCTTAGTTATCATGTTTAGGTATGGTAAGTCAGTTAAGTCATGTCCAACTCTTTGTGACACTATGGAACCTGCTAGGCTCCTCTGTCCATGGGATTCTCCAAGCATGAACAAATAAAATTTGCATAAGTGCATGAAAACACATTTATAATAATGATAACAGCTTTATTTGCATTAGTCTCTAGGTGGCGACTACCTAGACTTCCAGATGATCAAGTAGAATTTAGAAAAGATGGAGGAACCAGAGATCAAATTGCTAACATCCATTGGATCATAGAAAAGGCAAGAGAATTTCAGAGAAACATGCCATCCAACCAGCTATCTGCTGTTGTCCCCATTTCTCCTGCCTTCAGTCTTTCCCATCTCAGAGTCTTTTCTAATGAGCCAATTCTTTGCATTAGGTGGCCAAAATATGGGGCTTCAGCTTCAGCATCAGTCCTTCCATAGAATTTTCAGGATTGATTTCCTTTAGGATTGACTTGTTTGATCACTTGGCAGTTCAAGGGATTCCAAGAGACTTCAACACCAGTAGATTCTTGCCTGCTTTAAGTTTACTTGTTTATTTGTTGCAGGACGAAAAGGGGACGACAGAGGATGAGATGGCTGGATGGCATCACTGACTCGATGGACATGAGTCTGGGTGAACTCAGGGAGTTGGTGATGGACAGGGAGGCCTGGCGTGCTGCAATTCATGGGGTTGCAAAGAGTCGGACACGACTGAGCAACTGAACTGAACTGAACTGAAGAGTTTATTTAAGGGGAAAAGTGACATTTCCTCTGTGCTTTGTGATCACATTTCCATCAAAGGAAGCTCATCATTTCTTAACTGTACTCCATTCAGACTTAGATATCCCAATAGTTATACTTTTTAATAACAGATATTTTTCATTGTAACAATTTGTAAATGCTGTCATTATGATACATTTATTTTTTGATAAAAATTACAGAATATTTCCATGAAAGTGTAAGATCTTGGTCTAGTCCTTCTTTATTAAGATTCCCAGAATATCTTTATTCCTCTTTCTCCTCCATGAAAGCATATAAATTACCCTATTTCAAAAATAATTCTTCAAATGTTCAGAGACTTAATTTCAGTATATAAAATAATTTTCAAAAAATATGATATAACCAATACTGACAAACATTTTGATAACTATGATATTATAGAAAGTTCCATAAATGTAACATGTTAGGAGAAATTATTTTAATGAAGAACTAACTCTAAAATTGGGATATTTGTTGAATATTCATTGGAAGGAATGATGCTGAAGCTGAAACTGCAATACTTTGGCCACTTGATGTGAAGAACTGACTCATTTGAAAAGACCCTGATGCTGGGAAAGATTGAAGGCAGGAGAGGGGGACACCAGAGGATTAAATGATTGGATGGCATCACTGATTCAATAGGCATTAGTTTGAGTAAACTCTGGGAGTTGGCGATAGACAGGAAGGCCTGGCTTGTTGAAATTCATGGGGTCGCAAAGAGTCGGACACGACTGAGTGACCTAAACTAACTGAACTCTAAAATTCATATAAAAAGATGTCAAATGCTTTATATTTAAGAGATTTCTTTCAGAACTTATCTTCATCTGCACAATAATTAACATACAGATTTATTTATAAATGGAATTAATGTGGAAGACAAGTTAGAGACGTAATATCAGTTCTTATTTACTTATTCTTATAGCCACTTTAAAATTCTGCATACATCTTATGAAGTATGCATTTTTTTTAACTGCTACTTAAAAATGTCTTAGAGACACTACATACACTCCTGTGCATACACACTGAAAGCAATATCACTGGACTTTCATAGGTTAAAACCAGTTACTCATTGTTCACAGCAGTTATTTGCACATGTTAATATTAATGATTATGGATATACATTGCATTTGATTATGGTATGCATTTTATATATTTATTATGGCCATTTCCCTTGCGCTTCCAGAACTGTTAACAATAAAATTGATGGCAATGTAGGATAAATGAATCCTAAAGTTGGAATAAACAAAGTATGTGACTGAGTGGATATTTGAAGTCAGTACGGAATCTGCCGTGTTTTTATGTATCATACACTGTTAACAAATCATCTCTTCTTCCTCTCAAAAAAGAGTGAGTAAACATGAACCTTAGCATTTTATTGTTCTGAATAGCATGACCACTCTGAACATAAATACCATGGAATATGAAGGCATGGCAGAACTCAGGCTTCTTTAATACTAAAATGAGAGGGGGTTTAGCCTGTTGCTAAAAACATTTTGGTGGAAGAATCCTTTGTTTAACTTGTAACAAAAACAACAGAATACAAAGATTACAGTAAAAGAAACAAATCCAATGTAGAGTGAGATTTGTTCATCCCTATTGCACTCCCATGTGAAATCAGGTCTGGATGAAGCACAAGCTGGAATCAAGAATGCTGGGAGAAACACCAATAACCTCAGATACACAGAAAGTGAAGTAGAACTAAAAAGCCTCTTGATGAAAGTGAAAGAGGAGAGTGAAAAAGTTGGCTTAAAACTCAACATTCATAAAACTAAAATCATGGCATCCAGTCCCATCACTTCATGGGAAATAGATGGGGAAAAAATTGAAACAGTGACAGACTTTATTTTCTTGGGCTCCAAAATCACTGCAGATGGTGACTGCAGCCATGGAATTAAAAAACAGTATCTCCTTGGGAGAAAATCTATGACAAACCTAGACAACACATTAAACAGCAGAGACATTATTTTGCTGACAAAGGTCCATCTAGTCAAAGTGATGGCTTTTCTAGTAGTCATGTATGGATGTGAAAGTTGGACCATAAAGAAAGCTGAGTGCCTAAGAATTGATGCTTTTGAACTGTGGTATTGGAGAAGACTCTTGAGAGTCCTTAGACTGCAGGGAGATCAAACCAGTCAATCCTGGTTTCGGAAATTAGTCTTGAATATTCATTGGAAGGACTGATGCTGAAGCTGAAACTCCAATACTTTGGCCACCTGATGTGAAGAACTGACTCATTGGAAAAGACCCCGATGCTGGGAAAGATTGAACGTGGGAGGAGAAGAGGATGACAGAGAATGAGATGGTTGTATGGCATCAATGACTGGATGGACATGAGTTTGAGCAAGCTCCAAGAGTTGATGATGGACAGGGAAGCCTGGCATTCTGCAGTCCATAGGGTCACAAAGAGTTGGACATGAATGAGTGACTGAACTGAACTTACCGAGTGGCATAAAGTGAAGAGGAGCTAATGAGTTTCTTGATGAGGGAGAAAGATGAGAGTGAAGAAGCTGGCTTAAAATTCAATATTTAAAAAAAATTAAAAAAATAAAATCATGGGATCCTGTCCTATCACTTCATTGCAAATAGAAAGGGAAAAGATAGAAGCAGTGACAGATTTCCTCTTCTTGGGTTCTAAAAATCACTGTGAATGATAACTGCAACTATGAAATAAGAAAATGTTTTCTTCTTGAAAGGAAAGCTATGACAAACCAAGCAGTGTATTAAAAAGAAAAGATATCACTTTGCTGGCAAAGTTCCAAATAGTCAAGTCTATGGTCCTTCCAGTAGTTATGTACAGATGTGAGAGTTAGACCATAAAGAAGTTAGAGGAGAAAAGAATTGATGCTAACTGTGGTGCTGGAAAAGACTCCTGAGAGTCCCTTGGACAACAAAGAGATCAAACAAGTTAATCATAAAGAAAATTAACCCTGAATATTCATTGGAAGGACTTCCATTTCAAAACTTTGACCACCTGATGTGAAAAGCTTACTCATGGGAAAAGATCCTGATTCTGGGAAAGATTGAGGGCAAAGAGGAGAAGGGAGCAGCAGATGATGAGACAGCTGGAATGCATTACTGATTCAGTGGACATGATTTTGAGCAATTTCTGGGAGATAGTGAAGGACAGGGAAGCCTGGTTTGCTGCAATTCATGTAGTCTCAAAGAACTGGACATGACTTAGTGACAACAACAATAACCTAAGACAACCACTTTACCTTTTTGCATTTCTTTTTCTCTGTTATGGTTTTGGTCCTTGCCTCCTGTACAATGTTATGAATCTTTGTCCATAGTTCTTCAGGTACTCTTTCTATTAGATCTAAACCCTTGAATCTATTCATCACATCTATTGTATAATCTTAAGGGATTTGATTTAGATCATACCTGAATTGTATAGTGGTTTTCCCTACTTTCTTAAATGTAAGCCTCATGCAATAAGGAGTTCATGATCTGAGCCAAAATCAGCTTCATGTGTTGTTTTTGCTGACGGTATAGAGCTTCTCCATCTTCAACTGAAAATAATATAATCAATCTGATTTTTGTATTTACCATCTGGTGATATCCATGTGTAGAATCATCTCATTTTTTTGGAAGAGAGTGTTTGCTATGAACAGTGTGTTCTCTTGACAAAGCTCTGTTAGCCTTTACCCTGCTTAATTTTGTACTCCAGATCAAATTTGCCTGTTACTCCAGATATCTCTTGACTTCCTACTTTTATGTTCCAATCCTCCATGATGTAAAGGAAATCTTTTTTTTTTTATGTTAGTTCTAGACAGTCTTTTAGGTCTTCATAAAACCAGTCAACTTTAGCTTCTTTAGCATCAGTAGTTGGAACATAGCCTTGGATTACTGTGATGTTGAATGTTTTAGCTTGGAAACAAATTGAGATCTTTCTGTCTTTTTTGAGATTGCACCCAAATACTGCACTTAAGGTGCTTCCCTAATGGCACTAGTGGTAAAGAACCTGCTTGGCAATACAGGAGATGCAAGAGATGTGTGTTAGATCTCTGGGTCAGTAAGATTCCCTGGAGGAGGGCATGGCAACCCACTCTAGTATTCTTGTCTGGAGAATCCCATGGACAGAGGAGCATAGGAGGCTACAGTTCAGGGGGTCACACAGAGTCAGACATGACTGAAGTGACTTAGCATGCATGCATGCTCTGCGTTTCAGACTCTTGTTGACTGTGGGCACTACTCCACTTCTTCTAACAGGTTCTTGTCCACAGTAGTATATATAATGGTCATCTGAATTAAATTCCCCCATTCTCATTTAAATGTTGATGTTCACTCTTGCCATCTCCTGCTTGACCATGTCCAATTTACCTTGATTCATGAAACTAATATTCCCTGTTCCTATGCAGTATTGTTCTTTACAGCAACAGATTTAACTTTAACCACCAGACACATTCACAACTGTGTGTCATTTCTACTTTGGCCTAGCTGCTTCATTCTTTCTGGAGCCATTAGTAATTCACTTCCACTGTTTCCCAGTAACATAATGGACACTGCTGAACTTGGGGTCTCATCTTCCTGTGTCATATGTTTTTGCATTTTCATACTGTTCATGGTGTTCTCGTAGCAAGAATACTGGAGTGGTTTGCCATTCCCTCCACTTTTGACCATTTTCTTTTGTCAGAATTCTTCACTATGACCTGTCCATCTTAGCTGGCCTTGCATGGTATGGCTCATAGCTTTATTGACTTACACAAGACCCTTCACTATGACAAGGCTTTGATCCATGAAGGGGACTATAGTGTGTGTGTATTTTATATATATATATATATAAACTCACTGTATTGGAAAATAAAATTGGTTTTGGAAAAAAATTAAAATAATTAAAAAATAATGATAAGTTCATTTCACACAAACATATATAACATGTCTATGAAAAATAACAGTACTTTCCAGTAACATTTAGTTATATGGTTGGCATTATTTTACAATGTTGTAAATATCTTAAATATCTGACTGAGTAGATCATAGTTTGATTCTTCTGTCAGTTTCTGCATTGGATCTGTTGCCACCAGATCAGATCAGTTGCTCAGTCGTGTCCGACTCTTTGCGACCCCATGAATCTCAGCATGCCAGGCCTCGCTGTCCATCACCAACTCCCGGAGTTCACTGAGACTCACGTCCATCGAGTCAGTGATGCCATCCAGCCATCTCATCCTCTGTTGTCCCCTTCTCCTCCTGCCCCCAATCCCTGTTAGCATCAGAGTCTTTTCCAATGAGTCAACTCTTCGCATGAGGTGGCCAAAGTACTGGAGTTTCAGCTTTAGCATCATTCCTTCCAAAGAAATCCCAGGGCTGATCTCCTTCAGAATGGACTGGTTGGATCTCCTTGAAGTCCAAGGGACTCTCAAGAGTCTTCTCCAACACCACAGTTCAAAAGCATCAATTCTTCGGTGCTCAGCCTTCTTCACAGTCCAACTCTCACATCCATATATGACCACAGGAAAAACCATAGCCTTGACTAGATGGACCTTTGTTGGCAAAGTAATGTCTCTGCTTTTGAATATACTATCTGGGTTGGTCATAACTTTCCTTCCAAGGAGTAAGCGTCTTTTAATTTCATGGTTGCAGTCACCATCTGCTGTGATTTTGGAGCCCAGAAAAATAAAGCCTGACACTGTTTCCACTGTTTCCCCATCTATTTCCCATGAAGTGATGGGACAAGATGCCATGATCTTCGTTTTCTGAATGTTGAGCTTTAAGCCAACTTTTTCACTCTCCACTTTCACTTTCATCAAGAGGCTTTTGAGTTCCTCTTCACTTTCTGCCATAAGGGTGGTGTCATCTGCATATCTATGGTTATTGATATTTCTCCCGGCAATCTTGATTCCAGCTTGTGTTTCTTCCAGTCCAGCATTTCTGATGATGTACTCTGCATATAAGTTAAATAAACAGAGTGACAACATACAGCCTTGACGTACTCCTTTTCCTATTTGGAACCAGTCTGTTGTTCCATGTCCAGTTCTAACTGTTGCTTCCTGACCTGCATACAAATTTCTCAAGAGGCAGATCAGGTATTCTGGCATTCCCATCTCTTTCAGAATTTTCCACAGTTTATTGTGATCCACACAGTCAAAGGCTTTGGCATAATCAATAAAGCAGAAATAGATGTTTTTCTGGAACTCTCTTGCTTTTTCCATGATCCAGCAGATGTTGGCAATTTGATCTCTGGTTCCTCTGCCTTTTCTAAAACCAGCTTGAACATCCAGAAGTTCACGGTTCACATGCCATATATTGTTTTAATTAAAGTTCATGAAAAAATATCTATCTGTTTTCAAAAGCATGCAGTTGAAATAAAGAACAATATCTTCATGAGCTTTTTGCACATTCTTGGATATTCCCCTTTGTTCATACTCATGCTCAGTTCATGCTTATGCTCATTCACTCATTTGTGTCCTACTCTTTGTGACCCTATGCATTGTACTCTGCCAGGCTCCTCTGTCATTGGTATTTTCCTATAAGGATATTAGAATGTGTTGCCAGTTTTTCCTCTAGGGGATCTTCTCAACCAAGAGACTGAACCTGAGAATCTCTGTTCTCCCTTGTTAGTATACCACAATGCAAACTATGGTAGTTTTTTAACGCTCAGTTGCAATATGAAATGTGACATTTTATTAATATGTTTCATTCTCTGTTGCAATAAAAATTACTTGACCTTTCTCACATTTTAAACACCCCTTTCCCATGTGTTGATTGCTTGGGAAATAAGATTCAGTGAGTTATTCGATGAGGTTTTCCAGATGTTCAGACATCCTTTATCAGTATCAAAAATTTACATTCATTAATATCACCATCAAACTTATCAGAAAGTCTTTGAAGTGTTAAGAAGCTGTCAAGCTCATAGTTTTAGCTACAGGTTTTGAAAATTTTTAATTTATGTTTGAAATCTTGAGGGTTACCATTGGTAATAAATAATGTCAAAGTATTCTTTCAAGTTTGAGAAGTGCCCCCATGATAAAAGTGTGTAGTTCAAATAAAAAGTTATTACACTACTGTGTACTTAAACTAAGCAAGTTATGAAATAGTTGCAGTATAAGCAACTATAAAATTTTTAATATTCTCATGGCATAATACAATTTGTAAAGATCATCTATGTGCTTCCCAGATGGTACTAGTGGTAAAGAAACCACCTGCTAATGCAGGAGACTCTAGTTCAATCACTGGTTGGGAAGATCCCCTAGTGGAGGGCATGGCAACCCCTTCTAGTATTCTTGCTTGGGAAAACCAATGGAGAGAGGAGCCTGGGAAGATAGAGTCCTTATGGTGGGGAAAAGTCAGACACGACTGAAGCAACTTAGCACAGCAGCACAAAAGTCATCAATATCAACATTTTTGAAGTATGAGTGAAAATGAATGTAAATAAAATGCCCAGTAAATATATATAATGCTCAACCCACTATTATACTAAAAAAGTTTAATTATTTCCCAATTACATACATATATAGGTTTTCTTTTTTTTAAAACTGTCCAAATTGAGGTGTATATATATATATATATATATATGCATACCACTGTGTGTATCACAATAAACTGTGGAAAATTGTGAAAGAGATGGAAATCCCAGACCACCTGACCTGCCTCTTTAGAAACCTGTATTCAGGTCAGGAAGCAACAGGTAGAACTGGACACGGAACAAAAGACTGGTTACAAATAGGAAAAGGAGTACGTCAAGGCTGTATCTTGTCACCCTGCTTATTTAACTTTTATGAAGAGTACATCATGAGAAACGCTGGGCTGGAAGAAGCACAAGCTGGAATCAAGATTGCCAGGAAAAATATCAATAACCTCAGATATGCGGATGACACAACCCTTATGGCAGAAAGTAAAGAAGAACTAAAGAGCCTCTTGATGAAAGGGAAAGAGGAGAGTAAAAAAGTTGGCTTAAAGCTCAACATTCAGAAAACTAAGATCGTGGCATCCGGTCCCATCACTTAATGCAAATAGATGGGGAAACAGTGGAAACAGTGGCTGACTTTATTTTGGGGGGCTCCAAAATCACTGTAGATGGTGATTTCATCAATGAAATTAAAGGATACTTACTCCTTAGAACGAAAATATGACCAACCTAGACAGCATATTAAAAAGCAGAGACATTACTTTGCCAAAAAAGGTCGGTCTAGTCAAGGCTATTGTTTTTCCAGTGGTCATGTATGGATGTGAGAGTTAGACTATAAAGAAAGCTGAGCACAGAAGAATTGATGCTTTTGAACTGTGGTGTTGGAGAAGACTCTTGAGAGTCCCTTGGACTGCAAGGAGATTCAACCAGTCCATCCTAAAGGAGATCAGTCCTGCATGTTCATTGGAGGGACTGATGTTGAAGCTGAAACTCCAATACTTTGGCCACTTGATGCAGAGAGCTGACTCATTTGAAAAGACCCTGATGCTGTGAAAGATTGAGGGCAGGAGGAGAAGGGTACGACAGAGAATGAGATGGTTGGGTGGCATCACCAACTCAATTGACATGTGTTTCGGTGAACCCCAGGAGTTGGTGATGGACAAGGAGGCCTGGGGTGCTGCAATTCATGGGGTTGCAAAGAGTCAGACGTGACTGAGCGACTGAACTGAACTGAACTGATACATACATATATGCTATTGAGATAGCTCATACATATATAGGTATCTCAAGGAAAACACACATGTTGAATTTTTGTGAAAATTTGGCTTTCAAATGTGTATAGGATTAAAAATGAGAAAACCTTTATAGGAAGTTCAAAATTTGTAAAAATAAAATAAAATGAAGAAGAAGACTGTTTTATTCGACCCATTAATTATATGAAATAAACTGTGTATTAAAACATGTGTCCCCAACTTCAGGCCCAGACTGATACCAGTACCTGTTAGGAACTGGACCACAGAGCAGGAGGTGAGTGGCAGGTGAGCTAGTGAAGCTTAATCTGCAGTTTCCCATTGCTCTTCACCTCTCACATTTCTACCTGAAACTTCCACCCCCAGTTGGTGGAAAAATCATCACCCATGACTCCATTCCCTAGTGCCAAAATGATTGGGGACCACTGTATTAAAATATGACATTGCTAGATATGTTTAATATTAACATGACCAAAATATTATGTGGTCTTTAGAAATCTTGTTTTTGATTGATTGACACACTTTTATTAAATATGTACAATAGTAAAGAAAATAAACCAGTGTGTCAAATACCATTTTCTCAAAGAAACCCTCTGATGTGTATAACAGTCACTCATAATCAGCTTGGTCATCTATTTATCTTGACAAAAAAGTGTTTTTTTTGCTTATTTTAAATATTTTTCTCAGGTAAATATAAGTTTCATGAAGAAACATATTTTTACTGTTTATTCCCTTATTCCTAGCAGATACACAGAAGCTGATATCTGGTAGAAAGAATTGGAAGAATTGTTATGTTAATGATTAGATGAAAATTAACATGATACAAATTTGGGAGTGAGAAACTTTTATTTTTTATAGCTCTCTGAGTTTGTTTTATTTATTTTTTTTAACAAATTATTTTTCAGGACATTTTTGCATGTTGCAATTACTAAAACTGAATGTTTGATAAAGCACAATCTTTTGAACAGTCATTCCATATCTTTGTTTTTTTTTTTTCAAGTTAGAAATTCTTTTATTACTCAGTTTAAGGGATGTTTGATTTTTAATGCAGCTCTTCTATATTCAAAGTAAGTACTTTATTTCTCTCTGTATTTACTCAATTCCTACCATGCTTGTGTTTTTGCTTTTGTTTGTTTGTTTTTTAATTTGTTTTGCTACTCACAGGAGACAATTCTGTTTTTGCCATGGGATAAGATTTTCTATATCTCTGGAATTGCTCTCCTGAGTATACTTTCTGGAATGTCAGGTTATTATTGATTTCTGAACCTTTGCTAGGGCATTTTGAAGATGTAAAGCAATTACTGTGAATTTTCACTGTAATTACCCTGTGGTGTCTCTATTTTGCTTAGAAGAAAACCTCAGGTGGCACAGCGGTCCATTGTAAACTCTCTGAAACACTGCTACATAACAAATGAAATTTCACACAAATTGACAAAGAATTTTTACTCTAATTATAAGGCCAACAGGAACATTTTCAGCTTTATTTATTACCTTACCATTATCATTTCTTATTAATTACAAGATAATTTTGTAACTCATATAGATACAATGCTGTCCTTAATTATCTCTTTGATATTCAGGGCATACAAAGATTTAAAGGGATGTTTATTTTATGTATTAATTTATTAAAAAATAAATAAAGGAATGTTTAAGGTTTATGTCATGTGTTAACTGACATTTTGTATTCAGATTTTACTATGTTATCTTCTTTAGAACACTGTTTCACACAACCCTTCCTCATTCTAGAAATTCTAGTTGTCTGCATACTAAGCTGAATGTATTGAGGATGGAGTGATCAAAATACTATAGAGTAGTCTGCCTCTTTCCTTATAGAATTTCCAGAGTTATATGCATGATCATTCTGTTGAAAAAAAAAAAAAAGGGAAAGCAAGCAAGAAAAAGGTTCCTGAGCTTTGGAATGAGTGGATGAAAAAGCACCATAAAATTGTCATAAGTTCCAGGCATGTGACTTAGGGCAGGTTTTTTGTTTCTATCATATTAACATTTTTGTCAAAATGATTGCTTTTTGTAGGACCTGGATTATACACTACAGCCTATAAAGACTCACCCCTACCCACTAGATAGAGCAGTATTTCTTAGAGCCCTGAATGGCAACCAAAATAGACTCTCAGTTCAGTTCAGTTCAGTTCAGTTGCTCAGTCATGCAAAACTCTTTGCGATCCCATTAATTGCTGCACACCAGGTCCAACTGTCCATCACCATCTCCCGAAGTTCACTCAAACACACGTCCAATGAATCGGTGATGCCATGAGCCATCTCATCCTCTGTCATCCCCTCTTCCTCCTGCCCACAATCCCTCCCAGCATCAGAGTCTTTTCCAATGAGTCAACTCTTAGCATGAGGTGGCCAAAGGACTGGAGTTTCAGATTTAGCATCACTCCGTCCAAAGAACACCCAGGGCTGATCTCCTTTAGAATGGACTGGTTGAATCTCCTCGGAGTCCAAGGGACTCTCAGGAGTCATCTCCATCACCACAGTTCAAAAGCATCAATTTTTTGGCTCTCAGCTTTCTTCACAGTCCAACTCTCACATCCATACATGACCACAGGAAAAACCATAACCTTGAATAGACGGACCTTTGATGGCAAAGTAATGTCTCTGCTTTTGAATATGCTATCTAGATTGGTCGTAACTTTCCTTCCAAGGAGTAAGCGTCTTTTAATTTCATGGCTACAGTCACCATCTGCAGTGATTTTGGAGCCCCCAAAATAAAGTCTGACACTGTTTCCACTGTTTCCCCATCTATTTCCCATGAAGGGATGGGACCAGATGCCATGATCTTCGTTTTCTGAATGTTGAGCTTTAAGCCAACTTTTTCACTCTCCACTTTTACTTTCATCAAGAGGCTTTTTAGTTCCTCTTCTCTTTCTGCCATAAGGGTGGTGTTATCTGCATCTCTGAGGTTATTGATATTTTTCCTGGCAATCTTGATTCCAGCTTGTGCTTCTTCCAGCCTAATGTTTCTCATGATGTTCTCTACATAGAAGTTAAATAAGCAGGGTGACAATATACAGCCTTGATGTACTCCTTTTCCTATTTGGATCCAGTCTGTTGTTCCATGTCCAGTTCTAACTGTTGCTTCCTGACCTGCATATAGGGTTCTCAAGAGGTAGGTCAGGTGGTCTGGCATTCCCATCTCTTTCAGAATTTTCCACAGTTTATTGTGATCCACACAGTCAAAGGCTTTGGCATAGCCAGTAAAGCAGAAATAGATGTTTTTCTGGAACTCTCTTGCTTTTTCCATGATTCGGCAGATGTTGGCAATTTGATCTCTGGTTTCTCTGCCTTTTCTAAAACCAGCTTGAACATCAGGAAGTTCACGGTTCACATATTTCTGAAGCCTGGCTTGGAGAATTTTGTGCATTACTTTACTAGCATGTGAGATGAGTGCAATTGTGCGGTAGTTTGAGTATTCTTTGGCATTGCCTTTCTTTGGGATTGGAATGAAAACTGACCTTTTCCAGTCCTGTAGCCACTGCTGGGTTTTCTAAATGTGCTGGCATATTGAGTGCAGCACTTTCACAGCATCATCTTTCAGGATTTTAAATAATTCAAGTGGAATTCCATCAACTGGAATTCCAATACCTCCACTAGCTTTGTTCATAGTGATGCTTTCTAAAGCCCACTTGACTTCACATTCCAGGCTCTAGGTGAGTGATCATACCATCTTGATTATCTTGGTCGTGAAGATCTTTTTTTTACTAAATATTGACAAAAGTTCCTTGACAATCTTATAGCATTCCAGGTGAGAATCACAACTTTAGGCTTTAAAACACACAACAACAGTGAAATAAACAAACAAACAACAACAACATAACCTTTCATAATCACAAGGGTTCTCAAACTGAGGACAACATCAATTAAAGACAAAATCACCATGATTTCTTGGCCAACAGTATTTTTCAAAAGTTGGACCCAGTTATAGGGTTGAAGGTCCAGGTTTTGAAACTTTAATGTGCATACAAATTATCTAGGTTTTCATTTAAAATAAAGGTGCTTGGACTCCCATTTGTAAGAAATTTTAATTCAATAGCTTTTCAGTAGAGTCTGTCAAATAGAGTATTTATTTTTAAATAATGGGATCTATAGAATCACAGTATAAATGAGTTACTTCATAGAAAGTGTAAGAAATTGAACAAAAGTTGTTAAAACCGAATATAAAAATTAATGCAGGCAATAAAGTGTGGGATTGGGTGAAGGTTCAGAGAAATGCCCTGCTTTAGTGGGTAGAAATATATATATATATATATTTTAATCTGTGCATGAAGAAGCCTCAACAAATATGTTTTACTTCTATTCCTCTGAAGTAAATGAGGTGACTTAGAAATACAAGTCATGCACAAACAATGAACAATGTTTTTGTGGGGGAAATAACAGCTGTTATCTTGAAAGGTAAAAGATTTTCTTTACTACGTTTAAAGTAACAAATGGTGAATTGTCTTTTACACAAAGATTTAGTTAAAAGCTGTATCTTGTCATTGCAAAAGATTTTGAAGTTGAAAAGATATAACTGAATGTAGCACTTGCCAAGTTAGTTACATTTCAGTGGGACATAAAAATAAACCAGTGGAGGCTTTACACTGATTTTGTCTGACCAGTCTCAGGAAGGAGCTCACTGACTAAATTTGGAGTATTCAGTGTTCCTTCCCAAACCTCCACTGACACAATCCCGTCAGTTCTTTGAAAACAGTGATTACTACACACAATCATCTCTGTCAGCTGAATACAGAATTCTTTTAAAAGAAACATTACCCAAGATATTTCCTTCATGCTTCTTTTTTCAGCAAGTAGTTACGCTGAAATTTCAACAAAGACAAGTAGGACTACACTAAAGTGACTTTCTTTGGAGATATTGGACTAATAGTATAGCTTTTTCTTATTCTTCAATTTGTTTTTCAAATTCAATTGCTTTGTTAAAAGGCAAACACCATGAAGGTAGCACTGCTTCTAACCTGTTTCCTTTGCTGCTGAGTTCCCAGCTGTTAAAAAGAGTTCCCAAGGCATAGAAGCTGCTAAAAAAAAAAGAAGAAAAAAAAATGCTAGATGAACAAATAAACAAACTGCTTGTGTTGAATTCAAAAGGAGATAAGTTATTTAGTTGTCTCTCAAGCATTTCTGAGCAGAGGTAACTACAGATAAATACATTATCTGGTCATTTAAATCCCATCCTCCACTGTTGCCTGTCTCTATGTCTGGAAGAAGGCAATGTCCTTATCTTATTGTAAAAATAATTCAGAGACAATACAGGGAGATCAAGAAAGTAAAGTGAGAATTTATTTTTGCAAGAATACGCTCAGAGGAAGAGTGAGTAGACAGGTGAGGAAAGGCTGTCCTGCATTTGTTTGTTTGTTTGTTTGTTTTTGACAAGCCAGTTATGAGGGGTGTATAAACGAAGGGGGACTTCTTGTAGTTCAGTTGGTAGTTGGTAAAGAATCCGCCTACAATGAAAGAGTTCCCAGTTTGACTTCTGACTTGGGAAGATCCCCTGGAGGAGGGCATGGCAACCCACTCCAATATTTTTGTCTGGAGACTCTCCATGGACAGAGGAATCTGGTGTACTACTGTCCATAGGGTCACAGAGAGTCAAACAGGACTGCGTGCCTAATCACAGCACATAAATGAAAGGACTGGATATTCACTGGAAAAGGAGGGGTTTGGGGGTTGTATTCCTTGATTTTCACCCCATCTCCACCTTCCCAAGGGGAGGAGAGATTGTATCCTTATTTAGCTTTTATAGGAAGTGTCATGGTGTTGGTACATGTTGGAAATTTCTTATCTGTAAGGTTAAATTTATTGTAATGAGAGCATAATGAGCAATGGGTTACTCTTTTTTTTTTTTCTAATTTTTATTGGAGTGCAGTTGCTTTACAATGTTGTGTAATTTTCTATTGTACAGCAAAGTGAATCAGCTATGCATATCAGGATTTTCTTTCCATTTAAGTAACCACAGAGCATTGAGTAAAGTTCCACTACTGGGTATATACACAAAGAAAACCATAATTCAAAAAAAAATTTTTTTTTCAAAAAAAAAAAAAAAGAAAACCATAATTCAACAAGACATATGCACCCAAATCTTCATTGCAACACTATTTACAATAGCCAGGACAGAAACTATCTAATTGTCCACCAACAGAGGAGTGGATGAAGATGTGGTACACACACACACACTGGACTATTACTCTGCCATAAAAGGAATGAAATTGGATCATTTATAGAGATGTGGATGGACTTAGAGACTGTCATACAAGGCAACATGTTACATTCTGATGCAGGAGATTCCCCCCTTCTCCCATGTTTCTTTATCTGCCACTAAGACCTTATCACCCAAAATATGTGGTTTCCTATCAGTCTGGAGGTTCCTGCTTTTCTTTGTCTGCTCATGGAAGCCTGTTGTTAACAAGATGAGTGATTTCCTGACACCTGGTTCCTGCCTCCATTTCTCTGCTTTTTCTAGCTACCTGCTTTGTGTAACATCCTCATCTACACAAAAGCCATTGATTTCTGCTCCCTGATATACCACTATCCTTTCCTTTTCTAGGGGGCCATCCAGATAATATACATGTGGGCTATTTTACATCCTTGTGGGAAAATAAAATAAAATAAAATAAAAGCTCATATAAGAGAAAGGAAAGACAAACCTTTCTCTTGTCTTCCCCTTATTCTCCAACTATATTCTCACTTCTCTTTCTATTTACAAAAAGGGTTGTTTGAGCTTTTAGTTTTAATTCCTCCCTACTTAGTTTTTCTTGAACTTTCTCTAGTCAGGAATTCACCCTTACGAATTCACTGAAGGTGCCAGTATAGGTCAGCAGATATCCGTATGATGCTAAATCCAATATGCAATTCCAATTCTCACCTTACTTGATGAAGTAGCAGAAACATTTGTCAAAATTAATTTTTAATTAACCCTCTTCTCCTTGAAACAGTCCTCACCTGGTCTCTAGTTTGCAGAATTGTTAAATCTTATCAAGTTCTTCTCAACATTTTTTCTTGCTTCTACTTATCGCTCCATCCAGTTAAATTTGGAATGTTCTAGCCCTCACTCCCTGGACACCGTTTCTTTCTCTACTTGCCTTCTGTACTTTGAAATCTTCATCTCTTTTTCTGGTTTCCAGCTTCACCTATACGCTGATGCCATCACATCTTTATCTACACCAAAGGGCTCCCCAGTGAAGTCTTGGCTGTCTGGTTGTGATGTCCACCAAGAACTGTGCCTGCTTCAGATAAACTTTCAGATTCACAGGAATGTTTTGTGCCTTAGCTGGCATCTACCCACACAGAAAGATGTGGGTCAGCTACCTCAGTTGTCCATCAGGGGTGTCAAGCTTTCTCATCTTCAGGTGTCTAAATAGCCTCCTTTGTAGCAGTTCGCACAGTCCAGTTACAAGGGCATAACATTCTTTCCAGGAGGAATCATGATCCCTCCCTTGTCACAATAAAGGGCATATGAGGGTTAGTAGGGTATCTCAAAAAGGGGGAGGTATTGAAGAACAAGTAAGAGTTTGAGGTCTGGAGTTAATCACAAGATGATCTTCCTAGTTATGTGTGAGGTTTTGCAAACTAGGATAGTATCAGAACAGTCAGTGATCTCTATTTTTAGAATATACACATTCACCTAGAGGTAGTTTAATTTCAGTTTGTTGATGGCTTTATCTTGAAGTATATGGTTCTCAATGAGCTTGTGTTAAAAGAATTTGAGAATAGAGCATCTGTTTTGGACATCATGGCTTTGGTTTGGTGCCTTTATGGATTTTGTGTGCCATAATGCAGACGGCTTTGAAATAATTTAGCTTTCATTTCAATTTTCAGTTTCACCTACTATCTATCAGGATAGTAACATTTTATTATTAATAATACCATTAGTATATTATCTTTATGAGCTTCCCAGGAAAACAAAAGAACAGAAGCAATATCAAATTTTGTTATCATGCAGGGAAAGTTTTAACTCTTTCTCACAACATCTAATTACCTACTTTACACTTCTCATGGAGGTAGATCACAAGTGATATTCACAGTAAATTTAAGATTTCCTTATTTAACATCCCATCCTTCACCAGAAAACAAATAAGCTAACAAAGAGCCAAACCAAAGAAAAAACACACACCCCAGTCCTTCTTCTTCTACAGGTTGCTATCTCATTAATAGAAAGTCCAGGCTTTCAGTTTTACAAGTTAAACACGTTGTGTCTCCCTTTCTCTCACTACTCAATCTAGTCTCATATTCTATTAGGTTTATCTTCAAAACAAATCCAGAATTTAGTCAAATTTGTAATTTTTATCTTGCCTGGATGTTTGCAGTATCCCCTTCAGCCTATTGTGACTATTGCAGCTACGACGATTTTTGTTTTTTTTTTAAGTATCATCAGATTTTCCAGCTCCTTCTCAGAAGTCTTCTGTGGCTCCCATGTCACTCAGAGTAATAGTCAGAGCTATTAAAACGACTTTTAGGTCCATAGGGAAATTTACCAGCAAAACTTCTTTAACCTTTGCTCTTAACTGAGGATGGTTCCCCCAACACCTCTTTGTGTTCATTTAGAATGATCTAATAATTTTTAATGAATAAAGAGGAGGCTCAAGAGGGAGAGGATATGTGTATAATTATGGCTGATTCATGTTGTATGGCAGAAACCATCATAACACTGTAAAAAGTAAAATAAGCAAACAAAAGATAAAGAAAAGAGTAAGGGGGCAAAGATTTCCTTAAATCTGGGGAAACAAAACACTTAAAAAATCAACAATATTTCAAGTTTAAAAATTCATAAAAAATATTTTCTTCTGTTTACCAAGTTTCATGTAATTAATTGATGTTTCACTTAATCTTTTGCTAGAAGTTTGATGAAACAATCAGTTTTTTATTAGGATTCTCTATTTTTTTTTTACTCAGTTTAACAGTATGATTTGGTATTCACCAGAAACTTGTACTGTAGAGTGCTTATGGAACTTATTCCCATGAATTTCTCTGAAGGTGAATCACTTGCAGGTAGACTTTGTAAAAGCATCTGAATAAAGCAATGTCTTTAAATTGTAAAAGACACACATGCACATTATTAAAGGTTATAATGGAATTAACAAGGAAATTTGGTTATTTGGTTATTTCTGTGTCACACCTTTTACAATAATAACTAGAATTGTGAATGGAGAAGGAAATGACAACCCTGGAGAATCCTATTGATAGGGTAACAGGCAGGAAGGCCAGGGGTCTCCAAATGGAGGAAATAGCCTGTCAGTGTCAGACATTTTTATCTCTCTTAAGCAGCAGGAGGAAACAAACTAGTGATATTTTTTCCTTCTCTATACAAATTTAAAAGGAGGTTTCTCCTAAAATACTGTGTTGCCATAATGACACCTGGCTTTGCCTGAAGTTAACTATTCTCAAACCTAGAGATAACCAATGCCTTTTTCTTATGGAAATGTTTGTCTTAAGCTATGGTAATGTACTATGCATTTACCCCCAAACTCTGTCTTCAAGTCTGTTCTGCCTCTTGGCTCAGAACCTACTTGACAAACCAGTATGTTATACTCAGATATTCTTCCCCTAATCTAGGTAAATGGAACTATTTGTATGGTGGTCTGCCCTTCTTCAAGATTCAAGTTAATCATTTTATGGCCCAGGATAAACCATTTGGTGCCAAGATTATCCCAAAATACATCTTATGGGTGAGGGGCCTGGTGCCATTCTGAGTTTTAAGACATTCCTTTCTTTCATTAACAGACTGCTAGTGACTATATAACATCCAGCTGAAGACTAGCAGGGGGGTACTGTTTCTGCCCCCTTCTGATGCCTATGTCAGAAGCTTTCTCTATCTCCTTTATACTTTAATAAACTTTATTACACAAAAGCTCTGAGTGAGCAAGCCTCGTCTCTGGCCCCGGATTGAATTGTTCGCCTCTGGGGGTCAAGGATCCCTGTGTCTTTGTGTGATTCAACAACAACCTTTCACTATGGACAGAGAAGCCTGGCAGAGTACAGTCCATGGGGTCACAAGGGTCAGACACAACTTAGTGACTAAACCACCACCATGAATGATAACATTATATTAGGACATATCCACATTTTAGAAATTTTATATCATTTCTAGAACATTTATGTTACTTTGATAATGTTTTACATGTAATTTAACATACCAAATTAACCTAATTAGTTTAATATTTCACTTTTTTAAAGAGAGAAAAAAAATCTTTTGAGGCGTTCCAGAAAGCTTTCTGGAAAATTCCAAAGTTATTTCTAGATCAATCAAGATTCATTTAATACTTAATTTTGGAGAACTTTGTAGAAAATATACATATTTTTTTAAATGATTGGTCCAATAAGATTATAAATCACTGCGAAACAAGACAGTCATCTATTTAATCAAACTTATAACGACTTTGCAGGCAAATACACAAAGTTAAATATCAGTTGGTCCTCGAACAACATGGAATATGGGGGTGAAGACCCTGCACACAGTAAAAAACCCATATGTAATTGTTGGACCTCTATGGATGCAGTTTCTCTGTATCTGCAGTTTTTAATGTCCACAAATTCAACCAAATGCAGATTGTGTAGTACTATCGTATTTACAATAAAAATATATGCATATAAGTGGAATCATGCAGCTTTTGCTTTTTCCTGTATACAGAAATGTTTTGCTTATATTTAGTACATTTAATTGCATACTCTAGAATTCTTAACCATTAGAAATGCTTCCCTGGTGACTCAGTGTTAAAGAATCTGACTGCTAATTCAGAAGATGCTACAAGATGATGGAATAGAAGGACAGGCTGTGTGCTCATTTTCTCCTGTGAGAACTTCAAAATTGCAACTTGCTGCTGACCAACCATTGACAGGAGAATGTTGGATCCCACCCAAAATAGACACCCCATGTCCATGGACAAAGAAAAAGTCCCAACAAGATATTATGAGGGGCAAAATTGCATTTAGAATCAAGCCCCATACTTTAGAGAGATGCTTGGAGGGTTCAAACAAAACCTTGTGTGCACCAGGACCCAGAGTCCCCCACATAGACTGAGCCAGACCTGCCTTTGAGTGTTTGAGTGTCTCAAACTTTTTATTCAACTTGTATGAATAGTATATCATGTTTATTTAACTTATAGGCAGAGCACATCATGTGAAATACCAGGCTGGATGAAGCACAAGCTGGAATTAAGATTGCTGGGAGAAATATCAATAACTCCAGATGTGTAGATGGCACCAACATTATGACAGAAAGTTAAGAGGAACTAAAGAGCCTCTTGTTGAAATTGAAAGAGGAGAGTGAAAAAGCTGGCTTAAAATTCAACATTCAAAAAACTAAGATCATGGCATCCAGTCCCATCACTTCATGGCAAATAGATGCGGAAGCAATAGAAACAGTGAGAGACTTCATTTCCTTGGGCTCCAAGATTACTACAGATGGTGACTGCAGCCATGAAATTAAGACTCTTGCTGCTTGCAAGAAAAGCTATGACCAACCCAGACAGCATACTAAAAAGCAGAGACATTACTTTACCAACAAAGGTCCATCTAGTCAAAGCTATGTTTTTCTAGTAGTCATATATGGATGTGAGAGTTGGAATATAAAGAAAGCTGAGCAGTGAAGAATTGATTGTTTTGAACTGTGATTTTGGAAAAGACTCTTGAGAGTCCCTTGGAGAGCAAGGAGATCAAACCAGTCAGTCCTTAAGGAAATCAGTCCTGAATATTCATTGGAAGGATTGATACTGAAGCTGAAGCTTCAATACTTTGGCCACGTGATGTGAAGAACTGACTCATTTGAAAAGACCCTCATTCTTGGAAAGATTGAAGACAGGAGGAGAAGGGGCCGACAGAGGATGAGATGATTGGATGGTGTCACCAACTCAATGGACATGAGTTTGAGTAAATTCCAGGGGTTGGTGATGAACAGGGAGGCCTGGAGTGCTACAGTCCATGCGGTCACAAAAAGTCAGACATGACTGAAAGACTGAACTGAACTGAATGTAGGAGATGCGGGTTCAATCCTTGGGTTGGAAGATCAACTAGAGGAGAAAATGGCAACCCATTCCAGTATTCTTGCCTGGAAAATTCCATAGACAGAGGAATCGGGTAAGCTACAGTCAATGGGTTCATAAAAGCACTGGACATGATTTAGTGACTAAGCAACAACAACAGCAAGCCATTGAAAGTCTCAATTTCTAATAAAAACTAAGAAGCAAGCCAATGTGAACTGTTCATTACATAAGATTCTTTAGATTGGCATGTTTCATAATTTATAGTAGCATAAGTTTTCTCATAGATTTTTAGTGTGATATGAGAGATATTAATTAATAAACCAATATATCATTTATTCCTCTTTAGTAAGATGTCAAAAGTGGATACAACTAAGTTTACTTAGTAATCGATGTTTCAGTATATTATATCACTTGGAAATGGTCTAAACATTCAATAAATTTTCATCATTTAACCTAATTCTGTTAGGAAGAAAGGAATCCAGAATGGCCGTGGCTAAAAGACCAAGAAAGGAAAAGCCCCTGAAAATGGAAGAAAAGAAAATCCAAGAACCAGAGTGAGAACTTCAGGTGCAAAAAAAAAAATCCTTCCTGGCTAGCCCAATTTACATAGGGCAGGCTCAGAGGGAGGAGACAAAAGGTATAAAAAGAGGAAGCCAAGATGGATTGAGGCCACTCCCTTTTGGGTCAGCCCACCCTCACACCTCCAGGGTGTATGAACCTTTGCTTGCTGAATAAAACTGAGCTGTAACCGACATGTAACACTAGTCTGCCACTTCAATTTTTTTGCTGTGGTGAGACAAAACCAATGAAATTACACACTCCCCCAAATATTATAAGGGGTCTAAGGGGATAAGCTACCAAAGAGATTTGGGAAACTACTAGTAAACATTCCATGAAACAATCATTGCTAAAAAAATTCACCCAAAAGTTATCTCAGTTGCATCTATTTAATTCATTTCTTAACAATCATACTCAGATTACTCGTGAAATTTGCATGAGACATTCAAGCAATTAGTCATTCTCTTAAGGATTTTTTTTTTCTTTTTGACAGGCATTGCAGCAGAGACAAATATGAGTCCATTTAACTAACAAATTCAAGTAGAACAAAGGTTGTTTAACTGAATTATATTTACTACTGCTGCTCTGAAGACACAGCCATATTAATTAAACCAACAAACTTAAAGTTAGCTTTTATTTATCAAAGATTATCATAGATGGCATTAACTTAAATTGGATCGACTTTTATCTCTGACAGAAATAATTTATAACTATGATTTGTATTCTCATTAAATAAAGCTCTTTTACAAGTTAATTTGGCAATGCTATCTGAAAGTAGAAAAATACCTTATCTATAATGTATATACATAGACATACTTAAACACAGTTAGGGACAGATATCTCACATTTTTATTTTAAAACTTTAGTCATGAATCATATACAATGTACAACTCATGACAAATCTGGGGGATCATATGGCTGAGGGCTTCAAGTTAGGGGTAGGCAATGAGGAAGGAAGGTTTAAGGATCTCATATTCTTCCTCTTGCATTATTTCAAAATCAATCATAGGCTGGCATCAGGTAGTCCAATAATCGGGTCTGGCAGTCCAGTAACCTGGTAGTTGAGTCCATTTTCTTTTGTGTATTGTACTGGAGCCTTCTTTCCGCAGAAAGAGAAAAACTACGAGGGGTAATTTGCAATGAGAGTGCTGTAAAGGTGAGCACCAGGTACAGGATGTAATTAGCATAGAATTAAAGAATAATAGCTGCAGAATGTAGCTCACACAGAGTTAGGGGACAGAAAAGCAAACTTAGTTACAGACTACAGACTGAGCAACTGAACTGAACTGAACAGATTAGGAACAATTAAACTAAAAAAAAAAAAAAGAGTGATCAGGACAGTTTACTGTTCTCATTATCTTCTTTGTTCTCAGGAAATAAAAGAAGAAAATATTCCTCTTTTTTCCTTTCCACTGAAATCATTTTGCTTGAATATGCCTATCTTTCATATCTATAAGCACTTTGAGGGAAATAGGTGAGGTCTTTGAACTGATAAAGATAAGTGGATTTTGACTTATTTCTGGAGTTGCATTTCTGATTTTGTAAAGGGTTACAAGACAAAGACAGTTGCTTCTATTAGCTGTTGAATACTGACTTCTGCTGATATATTTCTTGATTTTTTGTAGGTGAGCAGGAGGGCCTGGAGAATTATGAGGAGGTGGAACATTTTTATAATTTTTTTTTAAGGAATTTATATTGGATCTTTAAGTCTAATTTCTTTCTTTCTTTCTTTTCTTTTTTTCCCCAGCTTAATAAATGTTTAAGCACTAAGGCTAGCCATTATATACTGTGTGCATGTGTGTGTGTGTTCTACTTTCAATCTATCCTCCTATAAGTACCAGTAAAAAACTATTTAGGATAAGAGCTCTCAGGTGTTTTGTTTTTTTTTTCCCCTCTTCAAATATAGTCAATTTAAATAATCTATCATCTGTCCATTGATGAGTAGAAAGTGATATCAATTTCAAATAGCAACTTAAACTGATATGCTTTCTTTACAGCTTAACCAAACACACAAGAGGCATCTTACAGGAGTCTAACACTAACTTTTCCAGCACAAACAAGCAATGAAGATTGAAATGATAAAGGCCCTTCCTTATGGACTATGATGTCTTATGACAAATACCCAGAGAGCTGGCACAACTGGACACAGTTCTGCTTATGACTTTGTGTCTTGGAATCTCAGTCTATTTGACTGAAGAGACCCTGGTAAGTGCACCTTCTGAATGGTGGAGACTGCAGAAAATATTCTCATTGGTCACCAAGCCAAGCTCTTGAGACACAGAACAAGATGTAAAAAACACCTAATTCAGTTCCACATAGCAGGCCCAAAACATTGGTTTTCTATACAGACACTAGTCTTTGAGGCTGGCTTGAATAGCAGGCTCATAATAAAAGACCTCTGTCCTTTGTTCTTTCCCATGGAAATCATCCCCTTCCTTATGACAAAGAACGGAAGAGAGAAGAAGAAAATCAATGACCATCTCTGGGAGAAAAGGATCAATCAAAAGTACTAATTTACCAAAGAACAGAGTTCTACATCCAAAGGAACCAATTCCTGAAATATTTTCTCCTACTAAGAAGAGATTAGAAGGAGAAGAAGGAGTCTCACTGTTATAGCAGGTAAGTAGCTAGCTATAAGCAGAGACAGGTATCTCTGGATTGTTTACAGTGGTGGAGGTGGAGAGTGGGGAGTGGAAGAAGTCAGCAACTTTGTCCAGTGACTGTTGATGGTCCCCTTCTTTAGGTGGGGAGTGTTGAAATCTCTGGTACAACTTCATTTGAAGAGAGAGTTGTATTCTAGAGGATGGATATCTAGCTAGGCAGTTAAAAATACAAGGACCAAAGAGAAGGATGTGAATTATAGTGTCTATGGAACCTAGAAATGGGAGAAGCCCAGTACATCCTGGGAACCACTCCTTAACATCTTCAGTACATTCTTGTTTCTCTTGATAATACCTGAGTAGCAAGGAAGCCTGTTTGTACAGTTCTTTCACATTTACTTCTACTTATCCTATGACATTAATATATGTGCAACACATTTAATTTATGACAGTACAAATCCCTCCTTGAATTGCTAGGAGATAGTCTAGGTCTTGATGGTTGTCAAAGGCCACCCCTGTCAAGAAATCTAGGTATTTTTGAGCAATTTTGAGGGTATCTCCAGTTTTCTTTAATGCTCTATCTAGGGAGGAAATTAGTTTTCCTCATAGTAGGCAAATTTTTTCCCGGGGGTCAGCTATAGTTTCCATAATCCCTGTCAGCAACAGACCAAATCCCCACCTATTTTTACCTTACATGGGGTAACACTGGGCTGGAGCCATAGATCCCAAGGTGTAATTCCCATAATGAAATATGTTGTCTAAAAAATTTAAGAAAGTAATGGCTTTGGTCATTATGAGATGGTTGCCTGAGGTCCCATATAGCCATAATAATCCAGGCACTGCTGGTAGGACAGTGTGATTGGTTTGGTTATACAGCTGCAGAAAAATTCTGGGAGATAGGAGACAGCTGGGGAGGTATCCCAACCATATTTTGGCTTTGGCCCCTGGTTTATAGTGTCTGAGGTGGGGGGAATCTATATTCAGAAAGAGTTGTGGTCAGAGGGTGTTATATAATAGCTGGCATAAGATGTTTGGTTGGCATTAGTTTTAGATCTATCATAACATACATGGTTGTTGTTAAGGGTGCAAGGTGAAGTGTAAATAGCAACTCACTATGTCACTCTAATCTATAGGCTTAAAGATATCTAGGGGCAGGCTTATGTTCCTGTTAGAGAGAGCCTCGGGGTCTAAAGAGGAGTCTGTGCTACACCATAGGGTATTTTTGTATCAAGGTGTACATTTTAGAGTTTGATTGAACATTAGGGATATTTTGGTGATATTTATAGTCCTTGGATTAGGAAGCAGGTTGTGGTAACAGGGTGGAGGTGGCCTATCCCACATAACAATTAAAAAAAAATCTTTTCTAGAGTAATTAAAAGAGGATTGTTTAAAAGATGAGAAGAGATATGGTTTTTGACTGGGTAAGCTTTGAGGGTGGTACTTATGTCTCCAGGATGGTGAGTTGGGGATGGCAAATCCAACAGAGAGAGAGATTTTCCAGTTTGGCAGTAATCTGGGAGACTTTGATTATTATGTTGTCATTCCATGTTAAATCTTGGAACCAAAGAGATTGGTAGAGAAGACGAGAACAAGTAACAGCAGAGGCAGGGTCCCTGGCACTTTTCAGAACAGAGGCTGTGGGTCATCTTTTTACGTTATAGCTTTTCTTGGACACTGATGATTGAGCAGGTTTCAGAGGCAAAGGGCCCAGTGAAAGAAGTCAGGACACAGTAAGTGGCTCCCATGGCCACTAGATATTGGACAAGGTTACTTGCCATGTTAACGGTCACCAGCAGAACCTCCTGTGTGATGGTGACTGTGTTCTCAGAAGCCTTTGAATGTCCCAAGTCGGGTCAATTAATCACCACCATGACTGGCATAGGGAGATTTCCTCACTTCTTTTGTAACTGGGGGAATTTTCTCTTCCACCTTTTTGGATAGTGGGCATGGCATTTTGGGTAAAGACTGGGAGCTGTTTTCTGAGCATTTTTTGCTCCAGTGTTAGGGGCTCCCATAGTTAAAACAGTCCCCATTCCCTGTGGGAAGTCTTCCAGGTGTACTTTTGGGATAACCAGGAGGTGAGTCAGATCTTGTCAAGACAACTGCCAAAAGCTAAGCCTGCCATATTCCTCCCTTAGGTCATGTTCCCTCTTTTTCTCCTCAGACTGGTCTGGTGCTAGCAGGAATGATGGGAACCACAGCTGCAGCTGCCCCCAGGGTAGAATTTGCCTACCATGAGGCAACCTTGAGCGATCTAATCTCCTTCCTAGACAGCACACTAAAGAAAACCAGAGACACTTCTCAAAATTGTTCAAAAATACCTAGATTCCTTGGCAGGGTTAATCTTTGATGACCAAGCCCCAGATTATCTCTTAGCAAGCCAAGGAGGGGTTTGTGCTGTCATAAGTAAAATATACTGCACATGTATAAATGTCATAGGAGAAGTAGAAGTCAATGCTAAAGAACTCTACAAATGGGCTTCTTTGCTATCCATGTTTAATCAAGTGAAACAGGAATGGGATGGAGATCTTGAGAGGTGGTTCCCAGGATATACTTGGCTTCTCACATTTCTAGGTTCCATAACCACTAATTCTCAGCCTTCTCATTGGTCCTTATATATTTTTTTAAATTTTATTTTATTTTTAAACTTTACAATATTGTATTAGTTTTGCCAAATATCGAAATGAATCCACCACAGGTATACCCGCATTCCCCATCCTGAACCCTCCTCCCTCCTCCCTCCCCTACCCTCCCTCTGGGTCGTCCCAGTGCACCAGCCCCAAGCATCCAGTACTGTGCATCGAACCTGGACTGGTCCTTATATTTTTAACTGCCTAGCTAGATATCTAGCCTCCAGAATACAACTCTAGCTTCAAATGATGCTGTGCCAGGGATTTTAATCCACCCAATCTGAAGAAGAAGTCCAGCACCTGCTGGACAAAGTTGCTGACTTCCTCCATGCCCACTCTCCACCTCCACCACTGTTAACAACCAGAGATTACTCTGCTCATACCTAGCTGCCTGCATGCTGTAATATCACCACTTTTCCTCCCATCAGAACTTGCAAGCAGAAATCTGGGAGGCCGATGTTGTGAGAACTCCCACCCTCAACTGGCCTTGGTCAAAGGTCCCAGGTCTTTGGTTGCAGAGCTTTAGGTCAGGGAGGAGTGGATCCATCAAGTACCCTGCTGACTAAACCAACTGTTGAGGAGTGAACAATCCCCCACCACCACCCGTCTTGAGTTCTTTTGATGGTCTAAAGATAATTAAATTATTCACTTTAAAATCAGATTGATAGAAGAAAAAAAAATAATGTTCATGTTTCTCCCATAGAAATGGGACAACTGATAGGGCCAAAATAAGTCTGTTTTATACATATATATATATATATATATATATATATATATATATATATATATACACACACACACACACACACACACTTAGATAAAGAAACAATTACTTGTGAATGTTTAGCAAAACAGGGCTTGTGCTTAGGGTAGTAGACTAATGAAGAAGTGATGCGAGTTTACCTTCTTTGCCTTGAATTCCCTAAGTCTGGTGATCAGGAGGCTTTCAAGCCTCCTACTGTGCAAAGGGTTTGTTTATATGGGAGATTTAATCTACACTTGTGGGGGAAAGAGATGATCAGAATGTTTTATGAAGTATTATTTTTTTCTCAGGTAAGTTAATTCAAAATAATTAAATATGGCATTGAGGCATATTTAGGGAGAAACTGACTTGAACGCCAACCCTCGTCTGCCCTCTCACACTGCATTTTGGCCACACTGGCTTCTTTGTTTATCTGGAATACACATGGGAAGTTCTTCCAGATTTATGCATGGCTGGCTACTGTACCTCTCAAATCACAGTTCATTGTTTTCCCCACTCTACTAGCTGTTCTCTCCTTATCTCTCACTGCTTTATGCTCCTCCTTAGCCTTTATATATTTTTCTCATTCCACGTTTATTTATTTTGTTTTTCTGCATCATATTGTATGCACATGAGGAAAGACATTTTCTTTCTGTTGCAGGATTCTGTGTGTGCCTAGGATATATTAAATATCTGTTGAGTGGAGTTTTTGAAATTAAAAGTATATTATAGTTTTTAGCATACTTATATAATACATATAGCATGAATGAATAATATTGCCTGCCATGCCAGTAAACCCAGGATATTGTGAACATCAAGCCATCATATTGCAGTTGTTCTGATGGTGAGCCCTATGGCAACTTAGGATAGAGACAAATGGTCTGCCCAGCTGCCAAACACTCAGCCACTGCAGACACCCTCAACTGTGTATCCTGAGGGAATAGAGGGTGGAGAAAAGCAGGATTCTGGACCAGACAGCTGAGGTGCATATGAAAGGAATGATTCCAGTGAACCCAGACTCTTGAATCTTTCCATACATAGAAAAGTACTTAAGTACTTAATTTGAGATATCTGCTTTCCATTCAGTTCAGTTCAGTTCAGTTCAGTCGTTCAATTGTGTCCGACTCTTTGCGACCCCATGAATCGCAGCATGCCAGGCCTCCCAGTCCATCACCAACTCCCGGATTTCACTCAGACACATGTCCATCGAGTCAGTGATTCCATCCAGCCATCTCATCCTCTGTTGTCCCCTTCTCCTCCTGCCCCCAATCCCTCCCAGCATCAGAGTCTTTCTTCACATGAGGTGGCTAAAGTACTGGAGTTTCAGCTTTAGCATCAGTCCTTTGAATGAACATCATTCTAAAGGACTGATCTCCTTTAGAATGGACTGGTTGGATCTCCTTGCAGTCCAAAGGACCCTCAGGAGTCTCCTCCAACATCACAGTTCAAAAGCATCAATTCTTTGGCACTCAGCTTTCTTTATAGTCCAACTCTCACATCCATACATGATCACTGGAAAGATCATAGCCTTGACTAGACGGACCTTTTTGTTGGCAAAGTTATGTCTCTGCTTTTCAATATGCTATCTAGGTTGGTCTTAACTTTCCTTCCAAGGAGTAAGCGTCTTTTAATTTCATGGCTGCAGTCACCATCTGCAGTGATTTTGGAGCCCAGAAAAATTAAGTCTGACACTGTTTCCACTGTTTCCCCATCTATTTCCCATGAAGTGATGGGACCAGATGACATGATCTTCGTTTTCTGAATGTTGAGCTTTAAGCCAACTTTTTCACTCTCCTCTTTCACTTTCATCAAGAGGCTTTTTAGTTCCTCTTCACTTTCTGCCATTAGGGTGGTGTCATCTGCATATCTGAGGTATTGATATTTCTCCTAGCAATCTTGATTCCAGCTTGTGCTTCTTCCAGCCCAGCGTTTCTCATGATGTACTCTGCATAAAAGTTAAATAAGCAGGGTGACAATACACAGCCTTGATGTACTCCTTTTCCTATTTGGAACTAATCTGTTTTTCTGTGTCCAGTTCTAACTGTTGCTTCCTGACCTGCATATAGGTTTCTCAAGAGGCAGGTCAGGTAGTCTGGTATTCCCATTACTTTCAGAATTTTCCACAGTTTATTGTGATCCACACTGTCAAAGGCTTTGGCTTGGTCAATAAAGCATAAATAGATGATTTTCTGTAACTCTCTTGCTTTTTTAATTATCCAGCAGATGTTGACAATTTGATCTCTGGTTCCTCTGCCTTTTCTAAAACCAGCTTCAACATCTGTATTATCATTATAATTAGGTTTTGCCTAACATTGGAACCACAGTTTTCTCTCACTGTCATAGGTAATATGTCAGGGTTAAAAGACAAACTTTGATACAAAGGAAGATAATTTCTTAATGAAAGTAAAGGTGTTAGTTTCTTAGTCATCTCAGACTCTGAAATTGTATTCCATTGCAATTCAATTCCATGAATTGTAGCCCACCAGGCTCCTATGTCCATGGAATTCTCCAGGCAAGAATACTGGAGTGGGCTATCATTATCTTCTCCAGGGAAACCCAACCCAGGGATCAAACACAGGTCTCCTGCATTGCAGGAAGATTCTTTACTACCTGAGCCACCTCATTAAAGTTATGATTTTCCCTCACTCCAACAAAGATAGCAGATTCATGTTATGATCAAGCATGTATATTTGTGTGTATGTCTGTATATATGTTTTATGTGTGTGCTTATCTAGTGGTAAGTGCTTATTACAAATATGTAAACCAATTATTAATGTAAGCATTAGAATGGCAAAGGTAAAAGAAGAAACAGCCTTAACAAGGCAAGCAAATTCTAAATTTGGGAACATGAAAACTGATAATAAGATTGCATACAGTTGTCAAAAATAGAACAGAAACGAAGTATCCCTTGACTTCTGATGTTTGATAGCTTTGTAACGAATTTAAGTTTTTCTCTTCAGGTGGACTTGGAATGTGTCTAAGTATTTAAAGTATGCCTTGTGGAAGGCAGATTTTTATCAAATGTCAGCCGTGAAGTTTACATAGCCATATGAACTATACAGTTAAATTTCCTGGGCAGGCAGAGTTCTTTGGCTTCCAGTTTAAAACTAGATTTCCTTCTCATGCTAGATTGATGGAAGTGTATCTATGGACATCCATAGAAACCATGACTTGTTGCATATTGGGCTCCATTATTCTCTGGATATAGATCTTAATGAACTATTGCTGCTAGAGAACATGATATATCTGACAATCCAACTAAGACCTAGACACACTGCATGTACTATATCCTGAGCATTTTTCTTATGATACATAAACCTGGCCTTAGGCCATGTCTGTACAGTAGAATTCTGCCTCACTGAACAATTCATTTGGTATGATATGTTTTGATCTGTCTGCACAGCTCTTGAGTAGAGGATGTCTTAATGAGCCACAGCAAATTGGAAGAGCCAATTTCTAGCTTCTGTCACATACTATAGCCATGACCTCAATTAAAGTTATAGATTGTTTCTAAGCATTATTCATTGTTAGTGACTCAAGCCATAGCTTGACAAACTCTCATTAACACCTTGATCGAATAGAGAACATACATATCAGACAGCTCTGCGCTGAAGATACTACTCTACCTACTGGGATATTGTATAATTTGATTGACAGTAATTGCTGCCTTATGCTTCCAATTATCTAATTAGTGATTGCCACTACATATGCTACCAATTATATACAGCTAGCATTGCTTTAGAGCTTCCATTCAGAACTGTCACTGAATCTCTGAATGTTGCACTGAGTCGGCCTTGAAAAATGCTTCTTGAATTCATGCATATGTGGACTATGAAGAGTTTTATTTGAGACAATAAGAGTAATATTTTAAGCAAGCATAACTTTTTAGTTAGCATAAAATTATTGAAAATAAAATTTGAAAAGTGAAAGAGGTGATACACATATTAAAGATAAATTCTAAAGCAATCTCAATATCTGATTAACAATTCATAACAATAAGATTTCTGCCTCAGTTCTTTTAATTATGGAAGAAGATTAAGGAGATATTAGAACATCATGTTTTTCTTTTTTAATTTATTCATTTCATGAACACATATTAATTAAGGATCATTGCACACAATGTATTAGATATAAAAACAATAGCAGATATAAAGACTAAAGACAACTTTGTAACATAGTGGACACCAATGCCAAATATTATAAATCATGATGCAATAGTTTAAAAGATATGAGTACTAAACTTTATACTCATTCAGTTCAGTTCACTTCAGTTCATTCGCCCAGTCAGGTCCGACTCTTTGTGACTCCATGAATCGCAGCACGCCAGGTCTCCCTGTCCATCACCAACAGCCAGAGTTCACTCAGACTTACGTCCATCGAGTCAGTGATGCCATCCAGCCATCTCATCCCCTGTCATCCCCTTCTCCTCCTGCCCCCAATCCCTCCAAGCATCAGAGTCTTTTCCAATGAGTCAACTCTTAGCATGAGGTGGCCAAAGGACTAGAGTTTCAGCTTTAGCATCATTCCTTTCAAAGAACACCCAGGCCTGATCTCCTTCAGAATGGACTGGTTGGATCTCCTTGCAGTCCAAGGGACTCTCAAGAGTCTTCTCCAACACCACAGTTCAAAGGCATCAATTCTTTGGCGCTCAGCTTTCTTCACAGTCCAACTCTCACATCCATACATGACCACTGGAAAAACCATAGCCCTGACTAGACGGACCTTTGTTGGCAAAGTAATGTCTCTGCTTTTCAATATGCTATCTAGGTTGGTCATAACTTTTCTTCCAAAGAGTAAGTGTCTTTTAATTTCATAGCTGAAATCACCATCTGCAGTGATTTTGGAGCCCCCAAAAATAAAGTCTGACACTGTTTCCACTGTTTCCCCATCTATTTCCCATGAAGTGATGGGACCAGATACCATGATCTTCGTTTTCTGAATGTCGAGTTTTAAGCCAACTTTTTCACTCTCCTCTTTCACTTTCATCAAGAGACTTCTTAGTTCCTCTTCAATTTCTGCCATAACGGTGGTGTCATCTGCATATCTGAGGTTATTGATATCTCTCCTGGCAATCTTGATTCCAACTTGTGCTTCTTCCAGCCCAGTGTTTCTCATGATGTACTCTGCATAGAAGTTAAATAAGCAGGGTGACAATATACAGCCTTTAAATACTCCTTTTCCTATTTGGAACCAGTCTGTTGTTCCATGTCCAGTTCTAACTTTTGCTTCCTGACCAGCATACAAATTTCTCAAGAGGCAGGTCAGGTGGTCTGTTATTCCCATCTCTTTCAGAATTTTCCACAGTTTATTGTGATCCACACAGTCAAAAACTTTGGCATATTCAATAAAGCAGAAATAGATGTTTTTCTGGAACTCTCTTGCTTTTTTCATGATCCAGCGGATGTTGGCAATTTGATCTCTGGTTCCTCTGCCTTTTCTAAAACCAGCTTGAACATCTCATTAGAGATTATATTTAGCTCAATGGAGAAAAATATGTTTAAACTGATAGTGTAAAATTTCCATTCATGCTTGAAAAATAAAATTCCAATTGCCTAAAATAGGGGAAGATGAAGGTTGCTTCACAAAAAGGGAATAAGAAGGGCAAATATGATTCATTTACAAACAATAAAATGACACTAAATCACATGTCTTGTCTAGCATACCAACCTATCCAAATAGCAGAATTTTAGTAATCTGCAAATATGATGCTAGTCTTTTGAAAGTTTTCTCGTTTTTGTTTCTACTGAGTCTTGTGGAAATACCAGAAATACATAGTTGACATTTCAAAGTAATAGCCAGTAAAAGTTGCAATATAAATAATAAAAATTCTCAGAAATCCTTGGGAATAGTGACATATATTCATTTTTATAGCTGTTTGTTCATCTTTTCCTTTTTTATTGGCATCCACTTACGTAATTCCAGTGTATCATAGCTATTCACTAAAATTCCATCATTTTTGTATTTCAATTCACATTTTATGCCACTTCCTGATTAATCTTTTTAAAATAATTTGTGTACGTTTATGCAACACTTATGTACTGATCATCTATTGTGCAGCAGCTTTTTCCTAAAAATTGGAGGATTATGGCCCGTGTGGACTAAAATTCCACAACTTGAACTTGCCATTCTCTTACAGCAAAGGCTAAAATGGACTATCCTTGCCTAGAGCAGTATTTTTTCATTATCGATTTCATTCTGAGTCATACTCCTGAAAATGTGTATTTTTAACAAGGTTATTGTGTATTTTATTATATCCACAACTGAAAAATGCACAACCTAGAAGTTGAGAGTTATGTTTTATTTAGTGGAAATTCTTAGGACTTCAAGCCCTGGAGACAACATCTCAAATAACCCTGAGAAATCTGCTCTGAGGAGGCAAGTGTGGGAGCCAGGATATATAGGATTTTTTGCAATAAATGGCAGATAGTTGGAACATCAAAAATTATTGTAAATTAAAGGAAACAAGATATCTCAAGTTAAGGAATGCAGTACTTTTCTATATGTGGGAAAATTCAAAATCTGGGCTCACTGACATCATTCTTTTGATATGCACCTCAGCTGTCTGGGACCAGTATCCTATGCTTTCTCATCCTGAGTTTCCTCAAGATGCTGTTTGATGACTGCTAGATGGCAAACATTGTTGATTTCCTTCCCTCCTGTGTTCCTTTAGGACTCACAATCAGGGAAGCTATAATGTAATGGCTCAATGGGCATAGCATTCTCTGATTACTGATATGATATGCAATATTTTAGTTTTCTTAATAAGGTTAGAGTCTTAATCTAATTAATAAGCTCAAACTAGGACCATGCAACTTTAAGACTTTCATACACAATAGGGCCTTCCATTTTATTTATGTATGAAATAAATTAATTCAAGGTCAGTTTTGATAGATAGGTTTAAAAATTTCAGGGTATAAATTCCAGCTGAAGGGAAAGCTAATAATGCTAAAAGTTTTGATTAGATAAGAAGGACAGTATTGAAAAATGACCATTTGGACCTGTTACAAGTGAGGGTCTTATGACTGGTAGCAGATACTAAGTTGCAGTCTATATTCCTACACCAGGACCAACTTCTTTACACTCTGCCAGCTCAAAAGTCAATTCTGAAAGAACTATTTTTACAGCACAATTATATTAAATACAACACAGGAGAAAAGTTAAAAGAAATAATTGTTTGATTTCACTGAACAATTTCAAGAAATCTGAAAAAGCATTAATTGTATTAGGGGAACTGCTGACTGAAACTGCCCTCCTGGCCAGACACAATAGTAACCATGTGCATGAGTTTTCTTACAACAAGCTTCTGCTAAGAAACTTGAAAATAACAAGGTACCACCAACAAGAAGAATTTGAGAAACGTCTAAAGGAGAGAGGAGAGCCAGTCTATATGTCTTACCAACCTCCCATTATCCTTCTCATTGGAATTCATCTTGGCTGAGTGATGCATGCATCACTGAAAAGGACACTGAGTCAGAATGAATGACCAGAAACAACCAGGAAACTAATCCTATGACCATAAAGCCCAAGACTGTGAGCCATGTGGCAGAGTATTTCTCCTGAGTTTCCTTACCCTGCTGCTCTCTGCCTGGGCACCCCTTCCTAACAGTCTCTTGCTTTCTCAGCATATGAGTCTCCTTGGAAAATTCATTTCTGAGTGTTAGATAAGAGTCACTCTTGGGCCCTGCAAAGGGTCCTCCTTACTCTAATAGTGGCATGAAGCTGAAGGTATTGCTATGGACTGAATTGTGTGTCCTTATAATCTGTTATGCAGATGACACCACCCTAAAGGCAGAAAACGAAAAGGAATTAAAGAGCCTCTTGATGAAGGTGAAAGAGGAGAGTGAAAAAGACGACTTAAAACTCAACATTCAAACACTAAAATCATGGAATCCAGTCCCATTTTTTCATGGCAAATAGATGGGGATAAAATGGAAACAGTGAAAGTCTTTATTTTCTTGGTCTTCAAAATCACTGCAGATGGTGACTGCAGCCATGAAATAAAAAGACACTTGCTCCTTGGAAGAAAAGCTATGACGAACCTAGACAGGCAGAAGTCTGTATAGTCAAAACTATGGCTTTTCCAGTAGTCATGCACAATGTAAAAGTTGGACCATAAAGAAGACTCAGTGCTGAAAATTTATGCTTTCAAACTGTGGTGCTAGAGAAGATTCTTGAGAGTCCTTTGAATATCAAGGAGATCAAACCAGTCAATCCTAAAAGAAATCACCCCTAAATTTTCACTGGAAGGACTGATAGCTTCAGCGTTAGCCCCTTGGCCACCTGGTGCATAGAGCTGACTCTTTGAAAAAGACCCATTTGCTGGGAAACATTGAGGGCAGGAGGAGAAGAGGGTGATAGAGGATAAGATGATTGGATGGCATCACCAACTCAATGGACATGAGTTTGAGCAAACTCTGAGTGTTGGTAATAGAAAAGCCTGGTGTGCTGCAGTCCATGAGGTTGCAAAGAGTCAGACATGACTGTGTGACTGAACAGCAAAGACAAAATTCATATGTTGAAGCCCTAGCCATTTCTACCCACCTGTAGAGGTGATTCCCTGATCATTCAGATGATAGAGAACTCGCCTGCCAATGTAGAAGACATAAGAGACACAGGTTTGATCCGTGAGTCAGGAAGATCCCCTGGAGAAAGAAATGGCAACTCATTCCAGTATTCTTGCCTGGAAAATTCCATGGACAGAGGAGCCTGATGGGCTCACAAAAATTCAAGTATTACTGAGTGACTAACACACACTTAGAGGTGATTAGATTTAGGTGGCTTCCCAGGTGGGTCGGTGGTAAAGAATCTGCTTGCCTATGCAGGAGACACGGGTTTCATCCTTGGGTCAGGAAGATACCTAGAGAAGAAAGCAGCAACTCACTGTAGTATTCTTGCCTGGGAAATGGACAGGAGGGCCTGGCAGGTTATAGTCCATAGGGCCACAGAGGAGTTGGATACTACTGAGTGACTAAACAACAGCAAAAACAGATTTAGATGTCTGGCATCTGGGAGCTTCAACAGAGTATCAGGCCCTTATAGGAAGAGACACCAGAGAGCATGCTCTCTCTCTCTCTCTCTTTGACAGGTGAGGACACAAGAAGTTAGCTCTGTGCTGACCAGGGAGAAAATTCTCAAAAGGACCTGACCATGCTGGTACCCTGACCTCAGTTTTCTGGCCTCTAGAACTGTGGGAAAATAAATTTCTGTTTTTGAAGTCATCCAGTCAATGATACTTTCATGGCATCCTAATTAGACTAATACAGCTAAGTATAATCTGGAATATGGCAAAGCCCTGGAGCAAATATGTCACATTTTATTTAAGATAAAATATTTAAACTTGAAAATAGATAAAATAATAAATAGAACTATTTTTGCAATGGCAAGAAAAAAATCAATCCATGGTTATATGCAATGAGGAGAGAAGGATGTGACTAGTCATTAACAGAAGAATACTTTTAATTAAAAGAAAGGAACCACACAAAATTATGCCATAAAGATGCTACATCTTTAAGAATAAATTGAAAAGGAAAACCAAAATTAGTTTATACAATGATAACAGCAAATAATATTTACCAACTTAAGTTCATGAATATATGACAGGACATTTTTATAGTTATATACGTTTGGATTTCCAGTGTACCAATCTATTTCAAGGTACCAATCATGTAATATAAATTTTGATCAAATTGTAATTCATTAAAATTATAATTTTTATTTTGTTAGTGAAGTGTATTTTTAAAAAGACACGAGGTGATATTTAACTTTTTTCTTCAACATTCAATTCAGTTCAGTCACTCAGTTGTGTCCGACTCTTTGCGACCCCATGAATCGCAGCACACCAGGCCATCACCAACTCCTGGAGTTCACCCAAATTCATGTCCATTGAATCGGTGATGCCATCCACCCATCTCATCCTCTGTTGTCCCCTTCTCCTCCTGCCCCCAATCCCTCCTAGCATCAGAGTCATTTCCAATGAGTCAACTCTTCGCATGAGGTGGCCAAAGTATTGGAGTTTCAGCTTTAGCATCAGTCCTTCCAAAGAACATCCAGGACTGATCTCCTTTAGAATGGACTGGTTGGATCTCCTTGCAGTCCAAGGGACTTTAGATTAGTAATTTATTTTTAACAACTTTATTAATACTGAAGCAAAACAGATGTTTATAAAATGTATTCAAACTTAAAATCTCAAACATTTTAAGGGATTACTGTTTTAATTACTACAAAACTGTTTTGAAATTTACATTGTCATTGGGGGTAAACATTCTACATAATGACATCTAAGTTAGTCTATTATTTTTTAAAATGAAGAGCAGGCAATGCTGAAAAATGTGTGGAAACTACCTGAAAGTAAAGCACACTAAAAATAAATTTGGCATAAATGTGGTATATGCTGATTATAATTTCATCTGATATTTCCTCCAGAAATTGAAAGAATCTAAAATATGCACAAACTTGTAGTCAGAATTATTCCTTGGGGAAGAGATATGTCATCCCCACTTGGCAAGGTGGTGCAAATAAGTACAATAGTTATCAATCTTTTGTTCTGCTGAAAGAAAAATCTCTTGGAGATATGCTATATTTGTAGAAACATAAATTAAGTACATAAAAAAACTGATAATGTGTCTAATGTATTTGATGTGTTTCTTTTTCATGTGAAAATGCAAAGAAAGTGGTGTTCCTCATGGTCTCTTTTTATGTAGAGTATCTTCCATTCGTTGTGAGCATGCGTATTACAGCCTATCCCCTTTATGCATGGTCTCATGTATTGAATCAGTAGTTTTAAAATGAAAGGAGAATTATGTTCAGGAATTAGAATACACTGAATCAAGACAAATTGTACTTGTTAAAAAAATGCTCACTTCTAAAGTAAATGACTGCGACCAAACAAACAAGAGATGGGGGTATGTATTGTATTGCAATAGGTTCCACATTCTTAAAGATGGTCAAGTTCAATTCTGAGCTTGTTGAATCTGAAAACAAGGTTGGAAGAAATTCTAGCTAGTAACATGGAAACATGGAAAGTCCATGATTCCTGTAGACCAAAGATACATAAAGCTAATTATCAAATTTTGGTCTAACTCTGTGCATTTTCTTTTGTTTTAACACTATAACTATTAATTTGAATAATTCAAGAGCCTTGTAAATAAAGAAGTTTGAATTTTTTTTTCACATTTTGTCAATAGAGTTAGCTTTCCAAAAATTATTTTGATCAAATCTAATTTAAGGTTGAAAGGAATTTTTTAAATCAAATTGAGGAGGCTTTATTAATGGCATGCCTCTTATTATGAATAATAAATATAACAAATTATTTATTAAATGAAAGTTGTCAATATTTATGTTATTTTTCATTACTTATTATAAGCTCAAAAAGTATTAGGTAAATATTTGTGTAAAATTATAAAACTTAATCTCATTAAATACACTATGATTGCCACTGAGTTTGAGAGAGCAGTGTGTGTGTGTGTGTGTATGTGTGTGTGTGTATGTGCGTGTGCGTGTTTTAAAGAAGAGTGGAAGGAAAGAGGAGAAAGACTTGTATAATCGTACACTGTAGGATACAATTTTGAAATTAAAATTTTAACTCAGTATATGTTGTACATAGGCAAAAAATTCAGTCTAAATGACTTAATATCAAAAAGGCAGTTTGCAAGTGATTGTAGTCAGTTTTATAGAAATGATTTGCAGCAATTACTACAAATTTGTCAAAGCAAATCATCTCTCACTGAAATTATTGTCTTGAACAAAAGACTCTTAGCTAATGTCGTCTCTCCCTGGTGTAAGCAGGGTATTGAACCATAGAGTCCATTTGTTAAGCACACCAAGATTCCAGGACAGGGAACGGAAGGGTTGTGGTTGGGTTTTGCTTTTGACATTAAATTGTCTTTATAATAAAGAACTCTCTCCATGTAGGCCTTAATATACAATAGCTTTATTTAAAATAACTAAACCACAAGACACTCCAAAAGTCACAGAAAGATACCACAAAAAATGCAGGAAAATTACATGATGCAGAGGAACAATAGCAGTGTTTATAAAACAGCCCCACCCTAGGCTTTTTCCCTTTTTTTCTTTGAAAGGTTTTCTTGCTAGTTTTTATTCAATCAGAGTGAAATTTTCAGTTTTGTTATAGTAAGTTATCACAAGTTGCTTAGGAAATTCCAGGCTAAAAGTAATCATATGGGATACTAGCTAATAATGTTTTAATGCATGTTTTACTCTTTACTTGCATAGACACATTTCCTCTCCTACCCTACTGCTTTATTTATTTTTTCTTTTCAGTTATGTTTATCACTAGTTATGCATTTACATACATTAAAATTTGATTTTTGTGCCATTCATTTCTATGAGCTTGACATATAGTTACGGGTTCATCACCACAGGCATGATACAGAATAGTTTCACTACATCAAAAATTTCCTTGTGCATCTCATTTTAACCAACCCCTGGAAGACATTCTTCTTTTTGTGTCCCGTAGTTTTGACATTTTTGAAATGCTAGACATATAGAAGTAGGCAATCTGGAGTCTTTTGGCATTGGCTCCTTGCATTTAGTAAAATGTACATTGTTTCATGCATCAGCAGCTTTTCTTTTTATTGCTAAAAACTATTACGCTTTTGAACTGTGGTGTTGGAGAAGACTCTTGAGATTCCCTTGGACTGCAAGGAGATCCAACCAGTGCATTCTGAAGGAGATCAGCCCTGGGATTTCTTTGGAAGGAATGATGCTAAAGCTGAAACTCCAGTACTTTGGCCACCTCATGCGAAGAGTTGACTCATTGGAAAAGACTCTGATGCTGGGAGGGATTGGGGGCAGGAGGAGAAGGGGACGACAGAGGATGAGACGGCTGGATGGCATCACTGACTCAATGAACGTTAGTCTGAGTGACCTCCAGGAGTTGGTGATGGACAGGGAGGCCTGGCATGCTGCAATTCACGGGGTCGCAAAGAGTTGGACATGACTGAGGGATTGAACTGAACTGAACTGAATTACTATGTATAGATGGATCATAGTTTTGTTAGGGGAAGCACACTGACTGAAACTGCCCACTCTGGCCAGGCACCCAGTAACCATTGGCATGAGTTGTTTTAGGACAGGAAGTCCTGGTAAGGAACACAGAACTAATAAACCTCCCCCAACCGGAAGAGTTTGGGAAAGGTCAAAAGGAGACACCACATGTCTGACCACCTCCTCAGAATCCTCTCTGCCATCCATCTTGGCTGAACAAGGCATGCACTACCAGGAAGGACTCTGAGTCAGAACGATTGGCTAAAGACAACCCGGAAACTAATCCCATCACCCTAAAACCCGAGACTGCAAGCTACGTGGCAGAGCAGTTCTCTTGGGTTCCCTTATCCTCCTGCTCTCCACCTGGGCGCCCTTTCCCAATAAAATCTCTTGCTTTTTCAGCACATGTGTCTCCTCGGACAATTCATTTCTGAGTGTTAGAGAAAAGCCCAGTTTTGGGCCCTGGAAGGGGTCCCCTTCCTGCAATAGCTTGTCCATTTAGTGATTAAAGGGCATCAGTCTTGTTTTCAGATTTTGTTGACTATGAATAGAGTTGCTATAAACATTAAAGCACAGGTTTGTTTGTTTGTTTTCTGTAAATCTGTTCATATTTTTGTCAAATGAATTTCTGGAATGAGATTGTAGAGTCATGCAATAGGTATTTGTTTAATTTTGTAAGAAAGTACAAAACCATTTTCCCAAGTTGCTGTACAATTTTGCCTTCTCACTCCCAAGGTAGGAGAATTCCAGCTACTTCATGTCTTTTTAATTACTTGGTATGATTAGTTTCACTCATTTTAATTGTCATCTATTTGTGCTTATTTGGATTATTTCCCTAAAATATATGATGTTCAGCACTCTTATAACAGGGAAATTGGCACCCTGTCCAGCTCTTTGTGTTCTGAATACATGAGAGAGATTTCAACTGATTGCTTTATTTTTTACCAAAAAAATTAAAAAAAAAATAAATAATAATAGATTTTCAAGAAAATTCAGTGTCTTAAAAATTACTAGATCCTTAATGTTGATAATTATTTAGAGAGATAATGTAGTCAATAGGCAAAGTTATATTTTTGTAATTGATTTTTTTTATTGTGATAGAGTTGATTAACAATGTTGTGCTAATTTCTGCTGTACAACAAAGTGATTCAGTTATACATGTATGTAAATTCGTTTCAAATATTCTTTTCCATTATGATTTATCATAGGTTATTGTATATAGTTCTTTGTGCTATGGAGTAGGATCTTGCAATCATTAAGACAATGTCATATTATGACAATGTCATTGTTATGTTATACTTTTGACATGCTGACTCTTAAGTTATAATGGTTTAAATAATTAATTTCCTGACTAAGGTAAAAGCATGCATAGAAGTTTGATTCTGCTAGGGAATTTGAAAGCCAAAAGAGAGAATATTATTTCCACCTTAACAAAGAGAGCAAGTCAAACACAATACAAAATGAGAGGTTTCAAACTGTGGTGCTGGAGAAGACTCTTGAGAGTTCCTTGGACAGCAAGGAGATCAAACCTGTCATTCCTAAAGGAAATCTACCCTGAATTTTCATTGGAAGGACTGATGCGATGAAGTGATGGGACCAGATGCCATGATCTTAATATTTTGAATGCTAAATTTTAATCCATTTTTTACCTCTTCTTTTCCACTCTCATCAAGAGACTCTTTAGTCCCTCTTCACTTTCTTCCATTAGGTGGCATAATCTGCATGTCTGAGGTTGTTGATATTTCTCTGGAAATCTTGATTCCAGCTTGTGAGTCATCCAGCCTAGCATTTCCCATGTTGTACCCTACATATAAATTAAATAAGCAGGGTGACGATATACAGCCTTCATGTACTCCTTTCCCTATTTGGAACCAGTCCATTGTTCCATGTAGTTCTAACTATTGCTTCTGGTCCAGTACACAGGTTTCTCAGCAGATAGGTAATGTGGTCTGGTATTCCCATCTCTTTAAGGATTTTCCACAGTTGGTTGTGATCCACACAGTCAAAGCCTTTAACATAGTGAAGAAGTAGATGTTTTACTGGAATTCCTTTGCTTTTTCTATGATCCAAAAGATGTTGGCACTTTGATCTCTGATTCCTATGTCTTCGATAAATCCAGCTTATATATATGAAAGTTCTAGGTTCATATAGCTAGCATGTGAAATAAGCACAACTGTACAGTAGTCTGAACATTCTTTGATATTGCCTTTCTTTAGGATTGGAATGAAAACTGACATTTTCTAGTCTTGTGGCCACTTTTGAGTTTTCCTAATTTGCTGGCATATTGAGTGAAACACTTTCACAGTATCATCTTTGAGGATTTGAAATAGCTTAACTGGAATTCTATCAACTTCACCAGGTTTGTTCATAGTAATGCTTGACTTGACTTCACAATCCAGGATTTATCTGGTTCTAGGTGACTGATCACACCATCTTGATTATCAGAGTCATTAACATCTTTTTTTGTGTAGTTCGTCTTTGTATTCTTGACACCTCTTCTTAATCTTTTCTACTTTTGTTAGTTGCTTACCATTTCTGTCCTTTATTGTGCCCAGTTCAGTTCAGTTCAGTCGCTCAGTCGTGTCTGACTCTATGTGACCCCATGAATTGCAGCACACCAGGCCTCCCTGTCCATCACCAACTCCTGGAGTTTACTCAAACTAATATCCATCAAGTCGGTGATGCTATCCAGCCATCTCATCCTCTGTTGTCCCCTTCTTCTTCTGCCCCCAATCCCTCCCAGCATCAGAGTCTTTTCCAATGAGTCAATACTTCACGTGAGGTGGCCAAAGTATTGGAGTTTCAGCTTTAGCACCATTCCTTCCAAAGAACACCCAGGACTGATCATCTTTAGAATGGACTGGTTGGATCTCCTAGCAGTCCAAGGGCCTTGTAGGAGTCTTCTCCAACACCACAGTTCAAAAGCATCAATTCTTTGGTGCTTAACTTTCTTCACAGTCCAGCTCTCACATCCATACATGACCACTAGAAAAACTATAGCCTTGACTAGACCGACCTTTGTTGGCAAAGTAATGTCTCAGCTTTTGAATATGCTATCTATGTTGGTCATAACTTTCCTTCCAAGGAGTAAGTGTCTTTTAATTTCATGGCTGCAGTCACCATCTGCAGTGATTTTGGAGCCCTCCAAAATAAAGTCTGACACTGTTTCCACTGTTTCCCCATCTATTTGACATGAAGTGATGGGACCAAATGTCATGATCTTAGTTTTCTGAATGTTGAGCTTTAAGCCAACCTTTTCACTCTTCTCTTTCACTTTCATCAAGAGGCTTTTGAGTTCCTCTTCACTTTCTGCCATAAGGGTGGTGTCATCTGCATATCTGAGGTTATTGATGTTTGTCCCGGCAATCTTGATTCCAGCTTGTGCTTCTTCCAGCCCAGCGTTTCTCATGATGTACTCTGCATAAAGGTTAAATAAGCAGGGTGACAATATACAGCCTTGATGCACTCTTTTTCCTATTTGGAGCCAGTCTGGTGTTCCATGTCCAGTTCTAACTGTTGCTTCCTGACCTGAATATAGGTTTCTCAAGAGGCAGGTCAGGTGGTCTGGTATTCCCATCTCTTGAAGAATTTTCCACAGTTTATTGTGATCCACACAGTCAAAGGCTTTGGCATAGTCAATAAAGCAGAAATATAAGGTGGTTTTTGTTTTTTGTTTTTTTTTTTTCCTGAAACTCTCTTGTTTTTTTGATGATCGAGTGGATGTTGGCACTTTGATCTCTGGTTCCTCTGCCTTTTCTAAAACCATCTTGACCATCTGGAAGTTCACGGTTCATGTATTGCTGAAGCCTGGCTTGGAGAATTTTGAGCATTACTTTACTAGGGTGTGAGATGAGTGCAATTGTGTGGTAGTCTGAGCATTCTTTGGCATTTCCTTTCTTTGGGATTGTGCCCATCTTTGCTTAAAATATTCCCTGTATAAATCCAATTTTCTTGACGATATTTCTAGTCTTTCCCATTTTATTTTTCCCTCTATTTTTTTTGCACTGTTCACTTAAGAAGGCTACCTTATCTCTCCTTGCTATTCTCTAGAACCCTGTATTCAGTTATGTAAATTTTTCCCTTTCTCCTTTGCCTTTTGCTTGTCTTCTTTCTCAACTACTTGTTAGGCTTACTCAGACAACCACTTTGTTTTCCTCCATTTCTTTCTCTTGGGGGTGGTTTTCATCAACAAATCCTGTACATTATTATAAACCTCTGTCCATATTTGTTCTGTCACTCTGTCTACCAGATCTAATCCCTTGAATCTATTTATCAACTCCACTGTGTAATCATGAGGGATTTGATTTAGGTCATACTTGGATGGTCTAGTGGTTTTGCATACTTTCCTGAAAAAAAAAAATAGAGAGATACAACTCAGAGGCTATTGGCTAATGTATGCTTTTAGTATTCTAGGAGTTAGATAGAATATGTATTACAATAATAACAACATTATTGTATCTTCAGATTTTTTTAATATTCCAATATTATCCTTCCATTCAAGTTTCTGAGAAAGATAGTTAATGAATTTCTATTTTTTGATCATTTTGGCTTAGACCATCTAGAATAATAATTGGGGTTCAGGAACTCTATGCTGCTTGACTTTTAAAAACAGTTTTCCTTTAAGTCATTACATCTTTATTTAGCATGGATGTGTGTGTGTGTGTGTGTGGTTTATGGTGATTTGTGGGAAGACACCTTTGTCTCCTTCTATGATTTTATGACAAGAGATACAATTGTCTCTAGTTTTGTAGTCTTGCTTTTGTAGTTCTTCATCTAAAGTAAAACAAACAGAAAGCAATTTCATACAGTAGTATCTCAGGAATAAGTTATGATTTTCCTAGACCATATCATGTGCCATTATCAGAATTCTAGGAAAAGGTTGCCATGATTGATCCCCCTAAGGTACCCACATAGCTTTGGCAAAAATCAATTCTCAAAATGAAAGATGTAAGAACAAAAGTGATAGCAAAAATGTAGAGGGATTGATGGACAGATTAACAGTGGGTATACACCATCAGTGATGTGTTCTTTTTAGAAAGCCATGTATCCCATGCTCTTCAGTCTTGGTTAAATTCCTTTTCCTCATATGCTCCAACCCCTCCCCTGTGTTGTGTTACTTGGCACCAGAAGAAGCTCTCTCCTTCAGGCTTCTTTATCAGCTGTCTCTGGGATGAGTTTAGTCAAAGCACTCACAGGGAATAGGAAAGCAGAAGAAAGAAAGATGACTAAGGATTCCTCTCCTTCTCTCTTTGCTGTACTCAAAGTTCCTGTCTCACCCCTGAGGTGACCTTGGATATCCTGGACTTTGATACCACTGCCTGGTTCCTTAGGTTTTTCAACCTGATGGTGACAGTGGCTTCTTGTTGCTACTAATCTCAAAGTTGCTTCACTATCTGGATTGAATTAACAACTCTTTGTAAAGGATAATCATTTCAGTAATTAAATTCCATTTTCTCATTAGATTGTGACTAATATTATATATATATATATATATATATATATATATATATATATATAATCCCATAAGAATATTATATATTCTCCAAAGTCCAACTTAAATAATTTTCTTGTTAAAAAAATAGTTTCTCTTAGCACTTTGTTCATCTATGTGTTAAGATGAATACATATGTTCATCTTAACACAATCCTATATTCATGCTAGTTTTGTATAAGCCTATTTTAATGACTCTTTGAGGAGAACTACGCTTTTCTTTTTTTCTATCAATACATAAAATTTATGTCGAAGTTGTACTGTCTTTCCAAGACTACATTCTTATATATAGTATAGAGTTAACAAATGTGTACTATAGCAGTGTATGGCAGATATCCATTATATGCTGATGTCATAAATGAAAAAAAAATGATGCTAAATTTGGAATTTTTTGAAAACAGAGACAATCATCAATTAGATTATGGCAATGTCTAACGATATATTACTATATAACTCAGACTATAATTTTGCTTTGAATACTGTTGGTTTATACTTATTTTTGCTGCCTAACTGGTAACACATTTCATTCTCAAAAGTCTCCCATTTGGGCAGTTATAATTATTATTCCAGTTATAATCCAGAGTGTTAAATCTAATAGAATGTAATTTTATGTACAATATTTATATACCACAAAATGTATTTTAGTATCATAAGGCCTTGGATCAAGTTCAAGAATGGACAATGAGAGAGAAAGAGAAGAATAATTATTCCTATTTGTTAATTATTTTTCAAAACTTCTGAAGCTATTAAAAAATCCCTGAGTAAATTGAACTGAGAGAAAAAATTAATGTTGTAAACAGTTTTGATAAAGAATATCTTCCATTCATAGTAGATGGTAATTGTGCATTTGACTGACCTGCATATGTAGATGGCTTGGACAGGATTTGCAGAAAATAATAAATTAGAGAAAATTGAGAGCTAGAGCACAGACCATAATAGTGTCCCCTTACTGGATGAGGCAGTATTTATGAGTATCCCATGGATATTTAGGCAGAGGTGAGGAAAAAATTAGAAAGTATAAGTGATCAATTCTAAGAATAACTATCACTCAGGTAATCTTCCTAAGATGTTCAATAATATCTAATATTCTGATAAATTCAATGATATGTCTATCATTCAGTGAAGATTGTATGCCTACACAGAAGATTAATATGATGCCAGATGCTTGGTGTAGAGTATTGAATAAAGCAAAAATGATGCCTGTCCTAGAAATTACCGTCTCATACAGAAAACGTCACTGAACCAATAAACAAAGCAAAAAGTTTGATTATAATATATGAAATGTACCTTCATATTTCATTTTAGTTGTTAAATTTCATTGATTAATCTTTGAATTGCCATTTGCACTTGGAGGTTAAAAATAGTTGAATGAGATTCATTTCTCATACTGGTGATGCTCATGTATAGACCACATTTATTATAGAGTTTTTTATTATAACATTGAATTTATTGAAATAAGAAATGGAGAAAAGATCATTTAAAAATATCTGGTGGAAGTGAAAATTCATATAAGGAATTCTAATTGATGAAAGTTTTTGGACAAACAATGTAGTAGTATGATTTCCCAGGTTTTTGCATAAAATAAGGGCAAACAACAATAGGAAGCATCTGCTCCAGGCACTCCCAGGATATATGAGGTCATGAAGAAGTAGAAGCCTATTTTAAGATAAAATTTGTTGAAAATAAGAAGTTCTGTGCCAAGAGTAAAAAGATAGATAGATGAATAGATAGAGATTTAAACAATGACAAGGAGATGCTTGTTTTGTGAAGAAAAGCTGAGGACAGAAGATAATGATTTTCAATACTAGCTACTAAGAAAATAAATTTTACCTTTCTCTGACTTCATTTTTTCTCCTGTCCAATTGAAACATCGATCTTACAACTTTTAGCTTTACCAGTAAATTTCAGAATATCTGTAGGGCAAATCCTCTGAATTTGATTTACTCAAGGTTATTCAAAGACAAAGTCAGGGAGTTGGATCTCAAATTGCCCTTCTATTACATTTGGATGATGAGGTTTATTCAGAACTTCAAAAACAAAATACCACGGAATTAGATCCTATTCTCTAGAACTCTGAAGTTCTTATTGCCAGGTTAAAATTGGAAAGTATTAGTATTTGAGTACCAGATAAAAGTGAATTTCCATGGATCTTAACAAAATTTTTATAGTCAATTTCTCCACTCTGACTGCTCCATCTTATAAATCTATTGTTGTTGTTTAATCATTAGTTCAGTTCAGTTCAGCTGCTGAGTTGGGTCCGACTCTCTGTGACCCCATGGACTGCATCACACCAGGCCTCTGTGTCCATCACCAACTCCCGGAGTTTACTCAAACTCATGTTCATTGAGTCGGTCATTTCATCCAACCATCTCATCCTTTGTCGTCCCCTTCTCCTCCTGCCTTCAATCTTTTCAAATGAGTCAGTTCCTCGCATTAGGTGGCCAATGTATTGGAGTTTCAGCTTCAGCATCAGTCTTTCCAATGAATATTCAGGATTTATTTCCTTTAGGGTGGACTGGTTGTATCTCTTTCCTGTCCAAGGGACTCTCAAGAGTCCTCTCCAATACCACAATTCAAAAGCATCAGTTCTTCAGTGCTCAGCTTTCTTTATAGTCCAACTCTCACATCATTACATGACTATTAGAAAAACCATAGCTTTGACTAGATGGACCTTTGTTGGCAAAATAATGTCTCTGATTTTCAATATGCTGTCTAAATTGGTCATAACTTTTAGTTTAGTCACTAAGTAATGTCCAAGTCTTTGGCAACCACATGGGCTACAGTCTGCCAGGCTCCTCTCTCCATGGGATTTCCCAGGCAAGAATAGTGAAGTGGATTCCCATTTCTTCCTTCAGGGAATCTTCCCAATGCAGGGATCAAACCCACGTCTCCTGCATTGGCAGGCAGATTCTTTACCACTGAGCCATCAAGGAAGCCCCCCATACATCTATTCACCCCCTAAAATTATTTCTAACCATTACATCCCACAGGGTCCTTGTTTTATTGAAACATATATAGCATTTACCTTTTACATAATATGTAGAATATGCTGTTATTCTGCATATTTTTACATAGCATGTAGAATATACTCTTAATAATGCCTCTACCATTTTTACTCACTGCTGTTCCATATATAACAAATTAATTTTGAATAGGGCAGAATCCATCATCAATATTTTGGGGATTTATTTTTATCTATTGAGCAAGTACATTAATTTTGACCCAATTTTTAAAATATAAGTAGGAGTCAATTTATTGCTACAAGCTAATCAGCTTCATTTCTTAAGTTTAACTTAAATCTCTTTAAAATTGTATTCATTTTCACTTTTCTATTCATCTGCTTTATGAAATTAAATATATTTGCATTCAGATCTGTTTTAATGCAATATAAACATGGTATAAATATAAACTCATCACAACCGTTGACAATTTTGTAATAATAAACAAATAAAGACAAGTCTTCTCCAGTGGTATAGTGAATTAGAATTCACTTGTCAATGCAGTGGACATGGGTTCAATCCCTGGTTTGGGAAGATTTTTCATTCCACATGCCATGGAGCAACTAAGACTGTGAGCTGCAACTATTGAAGTCTAGGAACTCTAGAACCCAAAAGCCACTACTACTGAGCCCACCTGCTGCAACTACCGAAGCCCATGGACACCTAAAGCCTATTCTCTGAGGCAAGAGAAGCCACCACAATGAGAAACCCGTGCACCACAACAAAGATTAGCCCCTGATCTTCGCAACTAGAGAAAAGCCACACATAGCAACAAACACCCAGTGTACCCAAAATTAAGTAAATGATTAGTTTTTAAAAATTAAAGACAAATTTATGTTTTAATGATACCTTTTAAGTATTTAAATACCTTTTCTTACCACTTATCCTTCACATCTAACAATGATATTTTTTCCATTTTTTTCTTATGCAAAATAAGTATAGATTTTTTCCTTTTATTTTATTTTTCTCAAATGATAAATTGATTAGAATGTATGCATGGACAGTTGCATAAAAGCATTAGAGGCAAACATAAATATAATTTCCTTAACTTATGCAGACATTTATGAATTCTGAGTGGTTATTTCTGTTAAGTAGGGAAAGTAGAAAAAAGAAAACCCTCTATAAATTATATTAGTCTTAGTTAGCAACTAACATAGTGAACACTGTTTATCTCAGATAATCATTCATAATTGATTTATAGTAGCAATCAGGCAAAAAGAGTCAGTAGTTCTTTTGGTTTGAATCTCTTTTTCCAATAAGCTTCTAGTTTTAACTGTGGGTGTAAAAAGGTATTGCCTTGATTATAAACAATCACAAAATCACAAAGTATATTTAATCTGTATTTAATTTCATTACTTTGCGTCAGTTACCATTTCTATAAAAAATTCTTCATCATAGAGAAAAGATTCTGTTGATGCTAGGTTTGCAATGTGATGTTTGATTTATTTGTAAACATGTGTGTCATATTATGGAGCATATTTCAATATGATTATGACTGTGTATTTAAAGTATATTTTGTGCATTTTGAGCTATCTGCAGCCTTAAAACATTAATAAATAATAAAAATCAATAAAATTGTTTTCAATTTTTTTAGAAAGAATGGCTTATATGGAGATCCATGACAACCAAACACAGAGAAGGCAATGGCACCCCACTCCAGTACTCTTGCCTGGAAAATCCCATGGATGGAGGAGCCTGGTAGGCTGCAGTCCATGGGGTCGCTAAAAGTCGGACACGACTGAGTGACTTCACTTTCACTTTCATGCATTGGAGAACGAAATGGCAACACACTCCAGTGTTCTTGCCTGGAGAATCCCAGGAACGGGGGAGCCTGGTGGGCTGCCGTCTATGGGGTCACACAGAGTCGGACACGACTGAAGCGGCTTAGCAGCAGCAGCAGCAGCAGCAGCAGACAACCAAACACACCTGTGAAATTTTGCTTAATGGAGAGATAACTCAAGTGTCTTCCTTCTTTTTAGCGGAGTCTTTTACATCATCACATTATGGAATATTTTTGATGGTATTGAGAAAACTTCAGTCTTCAAACTTGTCCAAACTGGTTTTTAATCTCTTCCATCCAGCTCTGGATATTTTAAAGAGAAAAGTCAGCCAGTGATACATGGTGCCAACTCCCTTAGTATGGTCCACTCAGGAAGGAGCAGAAATGCACTGCATTGAAGGGCCACCATACCCAGAATATAGTTGCAAGCTATATGATCCTATAGTTTCACTGAGTTAGACAAGGCTGGGATTCATGTGATCAGTTTGGTTAGTTTTCTGTGATTGTGCTTTTCATTCTGTCTGCCCTCTGATGGATGAGAATAAGAGGGCTGAGGAAGCCTCCTGATAGAAGGGACTGGCTGTGGGGAAAACTGAGTCTTGCTCTGGTGGGCAAGGCCATGCTCAGTAAATCTTTAATTCAAATTTCTGCTGATGAGTGGGGCTGTGGTTCCTCCTCATAGTTTGGACTGAGGCCAAATATGGTAGGGATAATGACAGTAATGATGATAAAGTTCTTCAAAAGGACTTATGCCAGCACACCTCAGCTCCCACGACTGTTGTAGTCAGGGCCCTGACCTCATGGCAGGCCACTGTTGACCTATGCCTCCATGGGAGATTCCTGGACATTCAAAGGCAAGTCTGAGACAGTCTCTTGTGGGGTCACTGCTCCTTTTTCCTAGGTACTGTTGCACACAGGTGTTTTTTTTTTTTTTTTGTCCCTCCAAGAGCCTGTTTCCCCAATCCTATGGGAGTTCTGTAATCAAATCCCACTGGCCTTCAAATCCCACTCAGTTCCTTGCTGGGTTTCCAGGCTGGGGAATATGTTGTGGGCCCTATAACTTTTGCAACATTTTGGAAACTTTTTTGGTGTAATTGTTCTCCAGTCTGTGGGTTGTCTGCTTGGTGGCTCTATGATGGAATTAATGGTGACCTCCTCAAAGAGGACTTTCACCACATGCCACACCTCCTATGTCTGCAGCAACAAGAGCTGCTTTTCTTGTGGCAGGTTCACTGCTGATCTGTGCCTCCAGAAGAGACACTCAAATACTCAAAAGCAAGTCTTTCTCAGTCTCTTGTGGAGGTCACTGCTCCTTTCTCCAGCTCCTGGTGCACACAAGGCTTTGTTTGCACCCTCTGAGTGTCTCTGGTGGGTCTGAGATTTGATTTTAAATGTGATTGCACCCTTCTGCAATTTTGTTGGGTTTCTCATTTGCCCTTGGATATGGGATATCATTTTTTGGTGGGATCTGACATTCTCTTGTCATAGTTGTTCAGTAACTAGTTGTAATTTTGGTGTTCTCACAGGAGAAGATGAGCACACATCCTTCTACTCTGCCATCTGAGATTAGACATTTTCTAATGGAAACAGTGACCAACTTTATTTTCTTGGGCTCCAAAATCATTGCAGATGGTGATTAAAGCCATGAAAGTCAAAGATACTTGTTTCTTGAAAGAAAAGCTATGACCAACCTAGACAGCATATTAAAAAGCAAAGGTATTACTTTGCCAACAAAGGTCCATCTAGTCAAAGCTATGGCTTTTCCAGTAGTCATGCATGGATGTGAGAGTTGGACCATAAAGAAGGTTGAGTGCCAAGAACTGATGTTTCTGAACTGTGGTGTTGGAGAAGACTCTTGAGAGTCCCTTGGACAGCAAGGAGATCAAATCAGTCAATCCTAAAGGAAATCAGTCCTGAATATTCATTGGAAGGGCTGATGCTGAAGCTGAAGCCCCAGTACTTTGGACTTCTGATGCATAGAGCTGAATCTTTAGAAAAGACCCTGATGCTGGGAAAGATTGAAGACAGGAGGAGAAGGGGATGACTAAGGATAAGATGGTTGGATGGCATCACCGACTCAATGGACATGAGTTTGAGCAAGCTCTGGGAGATGGTGAAGGACAAGGAAGCCTGGCGTGCTGTAGTCCATGGGGTCCTAAAGAGTTAGACATGACTGTGTGACTGAACAACAACAACAATATTTGATTCCAGGCTATCCTAGAACACATTGCAAAATAAATCCCTTATTAGAGCATTGATGAAGTTGAAGAAACCTGTTTAGATATTTTTACTTACATTCAAAGTTCATTAGAATGACCAAAGGAATTCTTCTATTAAGATTGATCATCATCTTTGACAATGATGGATAAACAAAAGTTTTATTTGATGTTTAGATGTACTATATTTTTATGGGAAATAATATCAGACATTTGTTAGTGAATTTATGAAAGGGGGGACATATGGATGACTCTGAAATGAAATGTGGTTACCAGTTTACTGAATGCTTTTAAAATTTTGTTTGTTTGTTTGTATTTACTTTAACTCAACAACAAAACAGTGTAGGATTGTGTGAGGGAGGCTCAAGATGGAGGGGATATATGGATATGTATAGCTGAGTCATGCTGTTGTATAGCAGAAACCAACACAACAGTATAAAGCAATTATCCTCTAATTAAAAAAAAAAAACAATGTACATTAAGTAAGAAACATTCCATTTATTCACACTTTTATAGTAGATAACACCACAGAAACCAAACAAATGTAAAATAAATTTGCAAGTGAAATTAGTTATTGAAGAGTTTTTCTGCCAAAATTTTAGTTCAGTTCAGTTGCTCAGTCCTGTTCGACTTTTTGCGACCCCATGAATTGCAGCACGCCACCCTTGCCTGTCCATCACCAACTCCCGGAGATTACCCAAACTCATGTCCATTGACTCGGTGATGCCATCTAACCATCTCATCCTCTGTCGTCCCCTTCTCCTCCTGCCCCCAATCCCTCCCAGCATCAGGGTCTTTTCCAATTAGGCAACACTTCGCATGAGGTGGCCAAAATATTGGAGTTTCAGCTGAAGCATCAGGCTTTCCAATTTACACCCAGGACTGATCTCCTTTAGGATGGACTGGTTGGATCTCCTTGCAGTCCAAGGGACTCTCAAGAGTCTTCTCCAACACCACAGTTCAAAAGCATCAATTTTTGGCACTCAGCTTTCTTCACAGTCCAACTCTCACATCCACACATGAACACTGTAAAAACCATAGCCTTGGCTAGATGGACAATTGTTGGCAAAGTAATGTCTCTGTTTTCAGCCATGGACCGGGGAGCCTGGTTGGCTGCTGTCTATGGGGTTGCACAGAGTCGGACACGACTGAAGCGACTTAGCAGCAGCAGCAGCATGTTGGTCATAACTTTCCTTCCAAGGAGTAAGTATCTTTTAATTTCATGGCTGCAACCACCATCTGCAGTGATTTTGGAGCCCCCAAAATAAAGTCTGACACTGTTTCCCCATCTATTTCCCATGAAGTGATGGGACCAGATGCCATGATCTTCATTTTCTGAATGTTGAGCTTTAAGCCAACCTTTTCACTCTCCTCTTTCACTTTCATCAAGAAGCTTTTTAGTTCCTCTTCACTTTCTGCCACAAGGGTGGTGTCATCTGCATATCTGAGGTTATGGATATTTCTCCTGGCAATCTGGATTCCAGTTTGTGCTTCCTCCAGCCCAGCATTTCTCATGATGTACTCTGCATAGAAGTTAAATAAGCAGGGTGACAATATACAGCCTTGACATACTCCTTTTCCTATTTGGATCCAGTCTGTTTTTCCATGTCCAGTTCTAACTGTTGCTTCCTGACCACATATAGGTTTCTCAAGAGGCAGGTCAGATGGTCTGGTATTCCCATCTCTTTCACAATTTTCCACAGTTTATTGTGATCCACACAGTCAAAGGCTTTGGCACAGTCAATAAAGCAGAAATAGATATTTTCTGGAACTCTCTTGCTTTTTCCATGATCCAGCGGATGTTGGCAATTTGATCTCTGGTTCCTCTGCCTTTTCTAAAACCAGCTCGAACGTCTGGAAGTTCACAGTTCACGTATTGCTCAAGCCTGGCTGGAGAATTTTGCACAGTACTTTACTAGCGTGTGAGGTGAGTGCATTTGTGCATTTGACAATTTCACAGCTTTCTTATCCCACTATGATAAATCAGAGCGCTGGGTTTTTCCTCTCAGAAGACACATTAGAAATGCCAACATAATAAAACTGTAAGTATTTACATAAAATGTAATAGTTCATTCTGAATTATAGACCATAATTATGTGATTCAACTTTGATCCTAAATTCCAGACTTAAAAGAGCTTCTTTATCAAATACAGAACTGAACTGATGTAGATATGTGTGAAGGATGGAAATATCATTCCCAGAGTAATAGTTCATTTCAATGAGCCATGTTTCTGTGGTTAATTATATGTGTACCAGTGTGGTACTGTGAAAACTTCCATGAATCTTGTTGATAATCAGAGATTACTTCTATAATGGGCTCTGTCAGTTTTAAAATGATTGCCCCTGTTCAAATTTTCTTCCTCACTGGTGAGTTTCCCTGTGGCGAAGTTGAAATAACCTTTCCTTAACCATATCTATGCAAGTTAAGTTTTATAATGTATTTAAAATGTCAGGCTCAAAAATAGGCTCTTAGGAAGTAACACCATATTCTCGTTTTACTTTATGAATACATGCATATATTTAATAATTAAATTTGTCATTCACTGACTTTCAAGGTCCTGTTAATGGCTGTAATTTCCTATGAGTTTCTTTCAAAAAATTAATTAGGAAGTAAGGTATTTGTATTAGATAATAAAAAGTCCCCAAAGCCCTTGGAATTAGTTGTTGAACTAACAGCTGCTGAGAAGATGATATAAACCTGTACCAAGATGAAGAGTGACAACTGTTGTGTGTATATGATGAGTATCTTCATTGTAATACAGGCATCATTTTCTCAAGTTAATAATAAGAAATCTAAGCAAATCAGTAATAAAGAATATTATGAAAGGATTTTATTTTTACATCATACTTCTATGTCTGAATTAAAAGTAATTCCCCTTGTGAACAAAATACTCAGTGGAGAATCAAATGGTTGCTATTTTCAGAAAGGAATCAACATTATTAAGAAAAAATACCTCTTTTGGCAAATAGGAATTTTCCATTAGGGTGTAAAGTGATCAATAATCACAGATGAACTAAAATTGAGCCAGACAGCTAGATTTTTTTTCAACATTCACTTTGATTTCCTTTCTGTAGCCCTTTCTTACCCTGACTGCATAGATGTTGTGGGTGAAAGCATGCCAATGTCCCCCTCTGAGAGTTGTAATTCAGTGTAGTAACTAATTGCAATGTCCATCTGGCACAGTATCAAAAAAGCACATTTAGTGGTTTAGTTATAAAAATATTCAGGTGACAGGATGCCAGATGTTTTGCATCATTGTCATCTTTGTTTTATCTTATTTTATCACTTAAGAGAAGCTTAGTATAATGTCCTTCATGTTCATATGCTTTCTACATTTTCTTTTGACCTCTACAAAATCAGAAAAAATTAGCACTATAGAGAAAATATTTAAAATACAAATCTCCAGGCACACATGATTCTCTTTTAGCTCAGTCAGTAAAGAACCTGCCTCCAATGCAGGAGACCAGGGTTCAATCCCTGGGTAAGAAAGATCCCTTGGAGAAGGAAATGGCAACCCACTCCAGTATTCTTGCCTGGAAAATCCCATGGACGGAGGAGCCTGGCAGGCTACAATCCATGAGGTTGCAAAGAGTTGGACATGACTGAGCAACTTCACTTTCCTTTCCAGTATTACTGCCTAGAGAATTCAATGGACAAAGGAAGGCTACAATCCATGGAATAGCAAGAGTCGACCAGAACTCAGTGACTAAACCACCACACCAGGCAGAAATCCTTACAAGTAGAGAAATAATATAGCTTATATTATTATATAGCTTCTTATGTATTTTTGTATGTATTTAATCATCCTCATTAAGAAATATATTATTCCTTAAATGGAAATGCAAAATGAATTAAATGTGGTAAACACTCTCTGTTGTATCCACATACCCCTGTGAATTCACCTGAGTCTGGATAATCCTGGTAGTGATGCACAGAGAAAGTTTTGAATTTGGATCCTATGTAATTTTTCTCCAAACTTTTTCTTTATTTTTCACTTTGTTGTCTTTGATCAGTATCAATAAATTTTATATAGCCATTATCAAGTCTATGAATAAGACGTATTCAAATCTAGAGTCTTAAGTAGTTGGAGTCATGATGTCTCCTTTGCACAAAGTACCATCTACATGGGGTTCACTAGAACAGAATTAGCTGCTTCAAAGAAAAGGACTAACAAATGTTATAGTGATCATAATTTATGGTTCTTTGTACTTAGATCACTAGGAATATATCTAGGAAACACCTTACTTATGGGTTTTCCAAGTTAATAGTAATGAAATATTTTTGAATAAATTGTGTCATTTTGCCATTTTTGCTTCCAAAGTTCACTCTTCATTTTGACACAAAAGCCCATCTTTGGGTTATATAAGATTCCTGAATGCCTTTAGGCCTTCTATTATCTATACTGAAAATGGTGGCTGCAGAACTCACTGAAATTTTGAAATTAAAATTGGTCCAGCTGTCAAAGAAAGTGACACCAATAAATTTACTCTGTTTCTCAAGAGTCTTATCTTGAGAAAGACGCTGGGAATCTGATACTGGTCCTTTGAAGGACAGGCAACCCTATCAATCTAGGCAGAAAAAAATGCTACTTCCATATCCATCCATTAAAGGCTGGAAGTGGGTAGTGATTTTGCTCATACAGATAAATATTATAAATGATGAGTTTGGTCTTTCTTTTATCTAATTCCATTATTCATATACCTTAGGTACAGAACCACTCTTCTCCTGGCAAATGGCTGTTCTGCTCACAGTAAGTTAAAATAGAGAAGAATAGCTTTAGGGCCTTGGAGAGATCGATATGTCTGCTTATTGTGCTTTTCTGTTTGATTGTTTATGATAGCCATAAAAATTTGGAGAAAATACTAAGCTTTACTAAGCATATTTTTTCATCACAGAGAATATTTAATCAAAATAATACATTTATTTTTACATAAATTATGTGTCTAAATATTTGTCAGTTGTACAAAAATATTGCAACAGTGCCCTTGTGATATAAATATGTCCTTTATACTTTCATTAGATTGCGAGAAATAATGAATTAGGGAAACATCAACCTGGAGCAAATTGTCACCTTTCTAGAGAAATTTCAACCTGGGTTACAAGGGTAACCACTGTGAACTGAAATGGTTTATATACCTATAGAATATACTAGGCTAACATACATTTGATTATTGTTAAACTGATGATTAATGACTTTTTCTAATCATTAAATTTGACCTAACAATAGAGGTTAACTAACCATAAATACTTATATAGTATAGTGCTTTTAAAATTTATCTTGGGAACAAAACAATTTCTTCAATGAGAATGGAGCAAAGCAGGCTCCAGAAATTTGTAGCATAAGACAAAAATTAAAACCAAAGCCAAGGGAAACAAAGGCTTATCAGTTGATATTAGGGTCTGAAAAGAGAGTCTTAACATGTTAAAAATCAAGAAAAAATGCCTCAAGACACAGGATCCTCCATTAATACTCTATTTGGAGCTAAGATACGAGTTCCAAGACTGAAAATGTAATTTTAGAACTTTACAAATTTTACCATATAGTAAGTACTACTCTAGAATAAATGTACTGGCTTGTTCCAAATCATACAGTTATTAATGACAAGATTGAAAGTAAAGCTTAGATCAACCAATTCAGATTCTACCACAGCGTACATCATTCCAAGAAAGAAATGACACTCAGAATGGGTTCACCCCTAGTCTGCTACATGTAAGGGAGCCTAAGTGGTGATCAGTTTGAAGTCAAGGGAAGTCTAGGGTCGACAGCATGGAAAGGAAAAAAAGAACTTGACACAATAGTTACTAAAGGAACTCTTAAAATACAACACAATTTTTACTAAGACTGTCCTGAAGTATATCACTTACCATTTGTCAGAGAATCGAATATATTGATGTACTATTCGACATTCCTTCCTCTTTTGTTCAGAAGTACTCTGTAATCCCCATTATTCACAGCATCAACACAAACACCAAAACCCATATACTCATTTCCCACACATTATTTTGCCATTTATGAGGCAATATTTTCCTGTGCCTAATTGTACATTTATAAATAAAGTTTCACTTTTTACCAGTTTTATATCTTGTGGCACTGTTGGGGAAAGGAGGATATATTTTCTTATCAATATATGTAATATAGTGGCAAGTATTGTCTGTGTGTATGTAGGTGTGTGTATACTAGAATGTACTTCTTCCAGTTATATTTTGTATTGCATGCTTTTTGAGAAAAATAGTTTTTAATATTGGTATGACAGCTTGTATTGTGTTATATGTAAATTGTAGTAGAGGGTAGTCTTATTTAAGAACATAATTACAATTAAATAAATAAATAACTGATTTTTTAAAAAGTGACTAACAATTTCACTTTCAAAAAAATCTTTACTCCAACCAAAATACACTTTTATGTAGAAAAAAAAATTGAGGACTATAAATCATGCTGAAATTTGTTTGAAGATACCAAAAATATATATCTCAAAATTAAATTTTGCATTTTTAAAACCAGACATGATCTTAAAGTATAAGTAAAATTATTCTATATAATAAAGGAAGACCTGACATAAAGAAATTGTGAGTTGTACTGAAAGTCAGCTTTACCTGGGGGGGGAAAAAATCTTAATTTTTCATCTTCAGAAGTAGAGTATGGACACTAGGGAAATAGATGACTATGTATTTTTTTCATGTGTTATCTAAATCCTTGGTTCAATGGGAAAACATAGAAAGAAGGAACACTTCCTGAATTTGTAAAACTTTCTGTGGAGTTTCAGTTTCATAAAGCAAAAATATATTGTTCAGGCCTCATATAAAAGCATGATACTCCTGTTTATAATTGTGCATCATTTTAAATACAATTTTGTTTGTAAACTTTAAAAAATCAGGGCAATTAATTTTACAGAACTAAAGATTTTGAAGAATGACATAAGTATTATTGAATTACAGCATTTTCTGAAGAAATCTAATGCTTTAATTCAACTTTTTTATGATTCTGAATTTAAATGAATTGTAAAGGAAAGGAAAGAGAAAACTGAAAGGGATGGATATTTAGAGGAAAATATTGAAGTTAATAATTCTCTAGAGTCAAAAGAAATAACTCAGAAAAAGATATGTTTCAGGATAACAAAGATAAAAATAAGAAAACATAGGAAGATATAAGCTTCCAGTTTGATTAAAATCTACATCCACCCATGCACAGTAACTCTTAATTCAAGAAGAAGTTAAATTTTAAAATATCAACTTCTATTATTACCAAAGTACAGAAAATGTAACTAAAATGAAAGAGCAAAATTTTAAGCAAAGTGTAGAAGAGAAGAGTGCAGATAAAGAGTTTAACCATCATCAAATTACCAAGATGATAGTCAACAACAGTCTTTTTTTTTTTAGATATGTGCCTTCTTTCCATTACACCACTTTGAAAAAAGGGCTTCCCTGGTGGCTCAGTTGTAAAGAATCTACTGAGCAAGCAATGCGAGTTTTATTTCTGGGTCAGAAAGATCTCCTGGAAAAGGAAAGGACAACCTACTCCAGTATTTTTGTCTGGGAAATTCCAGGGACAGAGAAGCCTGGTGGACTACAGACATGGGGTAAAAAAAAGATTAAAAAAAAAAAATTCAGACATGACTTAGTGACAAATAACAACAATAACTTTGATTAAAATATATTCTGAGAGATCTTCACAGCATTAGGCTGTAACACTGTTTTTTGTTTTCCAAAAGATGTGGATAAATTCCCCATGAGGAGCTCTGAATTAGGAGTTCTCGGGAATCTATAAATATTTTAAATTTGTCAGACATAAAACTGAATAATTGGAATCATTCCAGAACTTGATTTCTCATCTGAATTTGGAGTGTGGGGAAAAGTACTTATTACTAGGTGACTGGTTAGGATGGCAATAACAACAAAATAAAGCCAAACAGAAAAAAGGGAAGTAATTTTAGAGTGAGAATATTTTAGATGCTTAAAAAACTGTGGTCTATTCCTAGTACTGTGAAAGAATTTGCCTACACATCTTTAGCTTATCAGGTATAGAAATGAAAATATTTGTTAAAATTTGTCAGCAATCAAAACAGAACAGAGAGACAAACACACACTTAAGGGGAACAAAACTTTGTTTTCTGGGTGTATTATTTTCAATATGCTAAAATGTTTTAATCAATATTTCCCAAAAGTATATAGCATAGAATTTTATGGTCTGCATATTTTCTTATTGTGGAATATCCAGTATAAATATTTACTTATTCTTCCAGATATGTACAGAGTAACATCCATACCTCTCTACACACAATGCATACATATTTAACATACTCATATATCAATCCATAAATATATGTGATAACAGGAATTTCACTCTATGTGTTGGAAAGAGGAGCTGGTTTGATACTAAATTTGGATGTGAAGCTCAATTTTCAGTTGTGGAGTGGCAAAAATAAACATCATTTAGGGAAAACTATTTTTTTTAATTGTTAATTTATGGAGTTATTTTCTTTATTTTTATTCCAGTTTTGTTGAGGTCTAATTGACTTCAATTATAGCATTAAGTAAGATGGAGATGTGTAGTGTAGTGATTTAACAATACATCATAAAACAATTATCACAGTAAGCTTGGTGAGCATATATCATCTCATATAGATACACGGACCTGTATCTGTTTAGTTATGTTTGTTCATGTATTTTGTTGTTTAGACCCACATGTGAGTAAAAATATACAATATTGATATTTCTCTGACTTATTTCATTCAGCATAAGCTTTTAGGTCTAGCCATATTGTCATACATGACAATAATTTATTTTTTTTATAGATGAGTAATGTGAACTTCCAGATATTCAAACTGGCTTTAGAAAAGGCAGAGAACCAGAGATCAAATTGCGAACATCTGCTGGATCATGGAAAAAGCAAGAGAGTTCCAGAAAAACATCTATTTCTGCTTTATTGACTATGCTAAAGCCTTTGACTGTGTGGATTACAATAAACTGTGGAAAATTCTGAAAGAGATGGGAATACCAGACCACCTGACCTGCCTCTTGAGAAACTTATATGCAGGTCAGGAAGCAACAGTTAGAACTGGACATGGAACAACAGATTAGTTCCAAATAGGAAAAGGAGTACATCAAGACTGTATATTGTCACCCTGCTTATTTAACTTCTATGCAGAGTATATCATGAGAAACACTGGGCTGGAAGAAGCACAACTGGAATCAAGATTCATGCTGATGTGTGGCAAAACCAATACAATATTGTAAAGTAAAAAGAATAATAATAAATGATAAATGGTTAAAAAAAAAGATTGCTGGGAGAAATATCAATAACCTCAGATATGCAGATGACATCACCCTTATGGCAGAAAGTGAAGAGGAACTAAAAAGCCTGTTGATGAAAGTGAAAGAGGAGGGTGAAAAAGTTGGCTTAAAGCTCAACATTCAGAAAATGAAGATCATGGCATCTGGTCCCATCACTTCATGGGAAATAGATGGGAAAACAGCGTCTGGCTTTATTTTTCTGGTCTCTGAAATCACTGCAGATGGTGATAGCAGCCATGAAATTAAAAGACGCTTACTCCTTGGAAGGAAAGTTATGACCATCCTAGATAGCATATTGAAAAGCAGAGATATTACTTTGCCAAGAAAGGATCATCTAATCAAGGCTATGGTTTTTCCAGTAGTCAGGTATGAATGTGAAGGTTGGACTGTGAAGAAAGCTGAGCGCCGAAGAATTGATGCTTTTGAACTGTGGTGTTGGAGAAGACTCTTGAGAGTCCCTTGGACTGCAAGGAGATCCAGCCAGTCCATTCTAAAGAAGATCAGTCCTGAGATATCTGTGGAAGGAATGATGCTAAAGCTGAAACTCCAGTACTTTGGCCACCTCATGCGAAGAGTTAACTCATTGGAAAAGACTCTGACGCTGGGAGGGATTGGGGGCAGGAGGAGAAGGGGATGACAGAGGATGAGATGGCTGGATGGCATCACCGACTCCATGGATGTGAGTCTGAGTGAACTCTGGGAGTTGGTGATGGACAGGGAGGCCTGGCATGCTGAGATTCATGGTGTCGCAAAGAGTCAGACACGACTGAGTGACTGAACTGAACTGAATATTCCACTGTATAGATATTTTTTTCAAGTTGGGTGATTTAGTTTTTTTTTTTTTTTTCAGATGAATACCGAGGAGTGTAATTACAGTACCTGGTGGTAGTTATATTTTTAATTTTTGGAGGAATTTCCATACTGTTTTCCATAATGTCTGTCTCAGTTTGCATTCCCATCAAAAGTAAACATGTTGACTTTTTTCCTACATCTTTACCAGCGCTTGTTATTTGTTGCCTTTTTCATAATAGACATTTTGATCAGTAGGAGGTGATGCCTAATTGTGGTTCTGACCTGCATTTCACTGTTGATTAGATATATTTAGCATCTTTTTCACGTACCTATTGGACATCTCTGTATATTCTTTTGAAAAATATCAATTCATGTCCTCACTCATTTTTAATTGGTTTGTTTTCTCATGTTGAGTTGTATGAATTCTTTGTATAATTAAGATATTAACCCATTTCAAGTATAACATTTGGAAGTATCTCCTGACATTTATTAGTTAGACTTTAAAAATAATAATTTCCTTTGCTCTGCAAATCTTTTTACTTAATGTAGTTGTGTCTGTTTATTTTTGCTTGTGTTTCTCTTTCCAGAGTAGATGCATCAAAACAAATATTGTTAAGACTGATACTAAGACTGATGACTAAGTGTTTAATGCCTATTATTTTTCCTAGAAGTTTTACGATTTCATGCCTTACATGTAAGTCTTTAATCCATTTGAGTTTATTTTTCCATATGAGGCAAGAAAATAGTTCAATTTCTTTCTTTTGCATGTAGCTGTCCAGTTTTCCCAGTGTCATTTTTTGGAGAAGCTATTTATTTCTCATTATATATCCCTGGCTCCTTTATCAGAGATTGATTACACAGATAAGTTTGGGTTCATTTCTGTGCTCTCTATTTTGTTTCATTGAACTGTGTAGCTGTTTTTGTGCCAATATTATATACAATACAATAAAAAGTAATACTTTTTATTACTGCAGATGGTGACTGCAGCCATGAAATTAAAAGATCCTTGGTCCTTGGAAGAAAAGCTATGACAAACCTAGATAACATATTAAAAAGCAGAGACATTACTTGGCCAATAAAGGTCTGTATAGTCAAAGCTATGGTTTTTCCAGTAGTCATGTATGAATGTGAGAGTTGGACCATAAAGAAGGCTCAGTGCCAAGAATTGATGCTTTTGAACTATCGTGTTAGGGAAGACTCTTGAGAGTCCCTTGGACTGCAAGGAGATCAAACCAGTCCATCCTAAAGGAAATCAGTCCTGAATATACATGGGAAAGACTGAGGCTGAAGCTGAAGCCCCAGTACTTTGGCCAACTTATGTGTAAAGCTGACTCTTCAGATAATACTCAAATGTTGGGAAAGGTTGAAGGCAGGAGGAAAAGGGGATGACAGAGGATGAGATGGTTGGCTGGCATTACTGACTCAATGGATATGAATTTGAGCAAGCTCTGGGAGATGGTAAAGGACAGGGAAGCATGGTGTGCTGCAGTCCATGGGGTTGCAAACAGTCAGACATGACTGAGTGACTAAACAACAACCAAAAGTCTAGGTTCATTTTTGTGCTCTCTATTTTGTTCCACTAATCTTTGTAACTGTTTTTTGTCAATACCATACTCTTTTGGTTACAATAACTTTGAAGTATAGTTTGAAATAATTACATGTGGTACCTACAGTTATGTTCTTTCTGAAGACTGTTTTTGGTGATTAAGGGTCTACTGTATTTCTATACAAATTCTAGAATCATTTGTTCTAGTTCTGTTGAAAATGCCATGGGTATTTTGATGAGCATTTAATTGAATTTGTAAATTGCCTTAGGTTGTATGTATATTTTAACAACCTTAGTGATTATAAACCATAAGCATAGTATATCATTCCACTTGTTTATGTCATCTTTAATTTCATTCAACAGTATCTATTAGTTGTCTAATTACAGGTCTTTTATTCCTTAGTTCAGTTTATTCATAAATATTTTGTTAACTTTGATGCAATGCAAATGAGATTAAACATACTTTTTCTGGTAGTGTATTTATAGTGTATAGAAACACAGGCTTCCCTGGTAGGTAAACTGGTGAAGAATATGCCTCCAATGCAGGAGACCTGTTTGATTTCTGGGTTGGGAAGATCTGCTGAAGAAGGCTATTGACTCCTGTATTCTTGGGTTTCCCTGGTGGCTCAGACAATAAAGAATCTGCCTGCAATGTGGGAGACCTGGGTTTGAACCCTGAGTTGGGAAGATCCCCTGGAGAAGGGAATGGCTACATCCACTCCAATATTCTGGCCTGGAGAATTCCATGGACAGAGAAGCCTGGCAGGCTACAATCCATGAGTCACAAAGGATTGGACACAACTAAGTGACTTTTGCTTTCAAAGAAACACAACAAACTTCTGTATATTAATTTTGTATCTCACAGCCTTATTAAATTCACTGATGAGTCCTAGTGACTTTTTGTTGATATTTTTAGGCCTTTTTTTTTTTTTTTAATGAGTCCTATTAATATTATGCCATTTGTAGAGTAATATTTTACTTCTTCTATTCTAATGTGGATTAAATTTATTTATTTTTCTTTCCTGATTGGTGTTTCCAGACTTTTCAATATTATGTTGATTAATATAGTATTGTTAACTGGTAATATTTTGTTAAGGATTTATATTTGTGTTCATGAGTGATATTAGTTTGACATTTTCTTTTATATGATATATTTCTCTGGTTTTAGTATCAAGTTGATCCTGGACTCTTAGAATTGGTTTGAAATTGTTCCTATCACTGCAATTTGGGGAGATATTTTGAAAAGGATAGGTGTTAACTCTTATCCAAATATCTGGTAGAATTCTACTGTGAAGATGTAGAGTCCTGGACTTTTGTTTGATGGTCATTTTATTGATTCTATTTTATTATTGGTGGTTGGTCTGTTCATATTTTATATTTCTTCCTAATTCAGTTTTAGAAGATTGCATTTAATGTCCATTATTTCTAGGTTGTTCTTTTTATTAGTATACAGTTGTTTGTAGTAATAGCTTATGATTCTTTGCATTTCTATGGTGTCAATTGTAACCACTCCTCTCTTATTTCTGGTTTTATTCATTTGGATTTTATCTCTTTTCTTCTTGATACAAAAGTCCTAATGTTTATCAATTTTGTTTATCTTTTCAAATAGTTAGCTCTTAGCTTCAATGATGATTTTCTTGCTTCTTTACTCTATTTTTCATTTACTCATATGATTTTTATAACTTCCTTGACTATGCTTGGATTTTTCTTTTTCTTTTTTTTTTCTAGTTCCTTTTCCAGCAAGATTAAGTTGTTTATTTTAGATTTTACTTGTTCCCTTGTTTACATTTGTATCACTATAAACTTTCATATTATAATTACTTTCACTTTGTTATATAGATTTTGGACTACTGTGTTTTATTTTCATTTGTATTCCCATATTTTTTATTCCCTCTGTGATTTCTTCAGGGCTCATTTGCAATTTAGAAGCATATTCTGTAGCCACAACATATTTGTATTTTTTGCACTTTAAATTTTAATTTATTTCCAGTTTTATAGTGCTGTAATCAGAAAATATTCTTGATATCATTTTCAATTTTTTTTAAAATTTGTTGAGTCTTGTTTTAGGGTCTAGCATGAAATCTGTATAGCAGAATATATACCATAGTACCATAGTATATATATGGTATAATATATGTGTGTGTGTATAATAGCTATATATATTATATTGCTCAGACATGACTGAGCAACAAAGAACACACATAGTAATTATATTTCAAATAATTTTATTTATAGTCCATTATATTTACTTCACTTTCACTTTTCACTTTTATGCATTGGAGAAGGAAATAGCAACCCACTCCAGTGTTCTTGCCTGGAGAATCCCAGGGATGGGGAAGCCTGGTGGGCTGCCATCTATGGGGTCACACAGAGTCGGACATGACTGAAGTGATTTAGCATAGCATAGCATAGCATATTTAAAGAAATCTCGACAGTTCAGTTCAGTTCAGTCGCTCAGTCGTGTCCAACTCTTTGCAACCCCGTGAATTGCAGCATGCCAGGCCTCCATGTCCATCATCAACTTCTGGAGTTCACCCAGATTCACGTCCATTGAGTAAGTGATGGCATCCAGCCATCTCATCCTCTGTCGTCCCCTTCTCCTCCAGCTCCCAATCCCTCTCAGGATCAGAGTCTTTTCCAATGAGTCAACTCTTTGCATGAGGTGGCCAAAGTACTGGAGATTCAGCTTTAGCATCATTCCCTCCAAAAAATCCCAGGCTGATCTTCAGAATGGACTGGTTGGATCTCCTTGCAGTCAAAGGGACTCACAAGAGTCTTCTCCAAGACCACAGTTCAAAAGCATCAATTCTTTGCTGCTCATCTTTCTTCACAGTACAACTCTCCCATCCATACATGACCACAGGAAAAACCATAGCCTTGACTGGACGGACCTTTGTTGGCAAAGTAATGTCTCTGCTTTTCAATATGCTATCTAGGACGGTCATAACTTTCGTTCCAAGGAGTAAGCCTGTTTTAATTTCATGGCTGTAGTCACCATATGCAGTGATTTTGGAGCCCCCCCCCAAAAAAACACTCTGACACTGTTTCCCCATCTATTTCCCATGAAGTGATGAGACCAGATGCCATGATCTACATTCTCTGAATGTTGTGCTTTAAGCCAACTTTGTCACTCTCCACTTTCACTTTCATCAAGAGGCTGTTTAGTTCCTCTTCACTTTCTGCCATAAGGAGGTTGTCATCTGCGTATCTGAGGTTATTGATATTTCTCAGAGCAATCTTTATTCCAGCTTGTGATTCTTCCAGCCCAGCGTTTCTCATGATGTACTCTGCATAGAAGTTAAATAAGCAGGGTGACAATATATAGCCTTAACATACTCCTTTTTCCTATTTGGAAGCAGTGTGTTGTTCCATGACTGGTTCTAACTGTTGCTTCCTGATCTGCAGGTTTCTCAAGAGGCAGGTCAGGTGGTCTGGCATTCCCATCTCTTTCAGAATTTTCCACAGTTTATTGTGATCCACACAGTCAAAGGCTTTGGTATAGTCAGTAAAGCAGAAATAGATGTTTTTTTCTGGAACTCTCTTGCTTTTTTCATGATCCAGCAGATGTTGGAAATTTGATTTCTGGTTCCTCTTCCTTTTTAAAACCAGCTTGAACATCAGGAAGTTCACAGTTCACATATTGCTGAAGCCTGGCTTGGAGAATTTTGAGCATTACTTTACTAGCATGTGAAATGAGTGCAATTGTGCGGTAGTTTGAGCATTCTTTGGCATTGCCTTTCTTTGGGATCAGAATGAAAACTGACTTTTTCCAGTCCTGTGGCCACTGCTGAGTTTTCCAAATTTGCTGGCATATTGAGTGCAGCACTTTCACAGCATCATGTTTCAGGATTTGGAATAGCTCAACTGGAATTCCATCACCTCCACTAGCTTTGTTCATACTGATGCTTTCTAAGGCCCACTTGACTTCACATTCCAGGATGTCTGTTTCTAGGTCAGTGATCACACCTTCGTGATTATCTGGGTCGTGAAGATCTTTTTTGTACAGTTCTTCTGTGTATTCTTGCCATCTCTTCTTGATATCTTCTGCTTCTGTTATGCCCATACCATTTCTGTCCTTTATCGAGCCCATCTTTGAATGAAATGTTCCCTCGATATCTCTAATTTTCTTGAAGAGATCTCTAGTCTTCCCCATTCTGTTGTTTTCCTCTATTTCTTTGCATTGATCACTGAGTAAGGCTTTCTTATCTCTCCTTGCTATTCTTGGAACTCTGCATTCAGATGTATATATATTTCCTTTTCTCCTTTGCTTTTTGCTTCTCTTCTTTTCACAGTTATTTGTAAGGCCTCCCCAGATAGCCATTTTGCTTTTTTTGCATTTCTTTTCCATGGGGATAGTCTTGATTCCTGTCTCCTGTATAATGTCTCGAACCTCATTCCATAGTTCATTAGGTACTCTACTTATCAGACATTTGCCCTTAAATCTATTTCTCACTTCCACTGTATAATCATAAGGGACTTGACTTAGGTCATGCCTGAATGGTCTAGTGGTTTTCCCTACTTTCTTCAATTTAAGTCTCAATTTGGTAATAAGGAGTTCATGATTTGAGCCACAGTCAGCTCCTGGTCTTGTTTTTGTTGACTGTATAGAGTTTCTCCATCTTTGGCTGCAAAGAATATAATCAATCTGATTTCAGTGTTGACCGTCTGGTGATGTCCATGTGCAGAGTCTTCTCTTGTGTTGTTGGAAGAGGGTGTTTGCTATGACCAGTGCATTTTCTTGGCAAAACTCTATTAGTCTTTGCCCTGCTTCATTCCATATTCCAAGGTAAAATTTTCCTGTTACTCCAGGTGTTTCTTGACTTCCTACTTTTGCATTCCAGTCCCCTATAATGAAAAGGACATCTTTTTGGGGTGTTAGTTCTTAAAAGTCTTGTAGGTCTTCATTAACCGTTCAACTTCAGCTTCTTCAGCATTACTTGTTGGGGCATAGATTTGGATTACTGTGATATTGAATGGTTTGCCTTTGAAACGAACAGGGATCATTCTGTCATTTTTGAGATTGTATCCAAGGACTGCATTTTGGACTTTTTTTGCTAACCATGATGGCTACTCCATTTCCTCTGAGGGATTCCTGCCCACAGTAGTAGATATAATGGTCATCTGAGTTAAATTAACTCATTCCAGTCCATTTTAGTTCGCTGATTCCTAGAATGACGACATTCACTCTTGCCATCTCTTGTTTGACCACTTCTAGTTTGCCTTGATTCATGGACCTGACGTTCCAGGTTCCTATGCAATATTGCTTTTTACAGCATTGGGCCTTGCTTCTAGCACCAGTCACATCCACAACTTGGTATTGTTTTTGATTTGGCTCCATCCCTTCATTCTTTCTGGAGTTATTTCTGCACTGATCTCCAGTAGCATATTGGGCACCTACAGACCTGGGAAGTTCCTCTTTCAGTATCCTATCATTTTGCCTTTTCATACTGTTCAAGGGGTTCTCAAGACAAGAATACTGAAGTCGTTTGCCATTCCCTTCTCCAGTGGACCACATTCTGTCAGATCTCCCACCATGACCTGCCCGTCTTAGGTTGCCCCATGGGCATGGCTTAGTTTCACTGAGTTAGACAAGGCTGTGGTCCTAGTGTGATTAGATTGACTAGTTTTCCATGAGTATGGTTGCAGTGTGTCTGCCCTCTGATGCCCTCTTTCAACACCTACCATCTTACTTGGGTTTCTCTTACCTTGGGCTTGGGGTATCTCTTCATGGCTGCTCCAGCAAAGCGCAGCCATTGCTCCTTACTTGTAAGTGAAGGAATGTCACTGACCTTCAATGTGGGATAGCTCCTCTAGGCCCTCCTGCGCCCATGCAGCCACCCCTTCTTGGAGGTGGGATTGGTCCTCCTGGCCGCCGTCCCTGGTCTCGGGTTTGGGGTAGCTACTCCCAGCCACCACACCTGACCTCAGACTTGGGTAGGTCCTCTAGGCCATTCCTGCAGCGTCACAGCCTGGCACTCTTGGCTGCTGCCCCTGATCTCGCACGTGGGGTAATTCCTCTTGGCCGCCACTCTTTGGGCATGGGGTCCTCCTGACTTCTGCCCCTGACCTCGGACGTGGGGTAGACCCTCTCCTCTGTGCTGTAGTGCACCTGTCGCAGGCGCCCGTGCTTTTAGGAATCTGAAATGTCAGGCCTATGAATCAAGGCAAATTGGAAGTGGTCAAACAAGAGACGGCAAGAGTGAATGTCGACATTCTAGGAATCAGTGAACTAAAATGGACTGGAATTGGTTAATATAACTCATATGACCATTATATCTACTACTTCAGGCAGGAATTCCTCAGAAGAAATGGAGTAGCCATCATGGTCAACAAAAGAGTCCAAAATGCAGTACTTGGATGCAATCCTGAAAATGACAGAATGCTCTCTCTTCATTTCCAAGGCAAACCATTCAGTATCACAGTAATCCAAGTCTATGCCCCAAACAGTAACACTGAAGAAGCTGAAGTTGAACAGTTCTATGAAGACCTACAATACCTTTTAGAACTAACACCCCCAAAAGATGTCCTTTTCATTATAGGGGACTGCAATGCAATAGTAGGAAGTCAAGAAACACCTGGAGTAACAGGCAAATTTGACCTTGGAATACGGAATGAAGCTGGACGAAGACTAATAGAGTTTTGCCAAGAAAATGCACTGGTCATAGCAAACACCCTCTTCCAGCAACACGTGGACATTACCAGATGGTCAGCACTGAAATCAGATTGATTATATTCTTTGCAGCCAAAGATGGAGAAGCTCTATACAGTCAGCAAAAACAAAAACTGGGAGCTGACTGTGGCTCAGATATGAATTCCTTATTGCCAAATTCAGACTTAAATTGAAGAAAGTAGGGAAAACCACTAGACCATTCAGGTATTATACAGTAGAAGTGACAAATAGATTTAAGGGCATAGATCTGACAGATAGAGTGCCCGATGAACTATGGAATGAGCGTCGTGACATTTTACAAGAGACAGGTATCAAGACCATCCCCATGGAAAAGAAATGCAAAAAAGCAAAATGGCTATCTGGGGAGGACTTACAAATAGCTGTGAAAAAGAAGAGAAGTGAAAAGCAAAGGAGAAAAGGAAAGATATAAGCATCTCAATGCAGAGTTCCCAAGAATAGCAAGGAGAGATAAGAAAGCCTTACTCAGTGATCAATGCAAAGAAATAGAGGAAAACAACAGAATGGGAAAGACTAGAGATCTCTTCAAGAAAAGTAGAGATACCAAGGGAATATTTCATGCAAAGATGGGCTTGATAAAGGACAAAAATGGTATGGACATAACAGAAGCAGAAGATATTAAAAAGTGGTGGCAAGAATACACAGAAGAACCATACCAAAAAGATCTTCACGACCCAGATAATCACGATGGTGTGATCACTGACCTAGAGCCAGACATCCTGGAATGTGAAGTCAAGTGGGCCTTAGAAAGCATCAGTATGAACAAAGCTAGTGGAGGTGATGGAATTCCAGTTGAGCTATTCCAAATCCTGAAACATGATGCTGTGAAAGTGCTGCACTCAATATGCCAGCAAATTTGGAAAACTCAGCAGTGGCCACAGGACTGGAAAAGGTCAGTTTTCATTCCAATCCCAAAGAAAGGCAATGCCAAAGAATGCTCAAACTACCGCACAATTGCACTCATCTCACATGCTAGTAAAGTAATGCTCAAAATTCTCCAAGCCAGGCTTCAGCAATATGTGAACTGTGAACTTCCTGATGTTCAAGCTGGTTTTAGAAAAGGAAGGGGAACCAGAGATCAAATTGCCATCATCTGCTAGATCCTCAAAAAAGCAAGAGAGTTTCAGAAAAACATCTATTTCTGCTTTATTGACTATGCCAAAGCCTTTGACTGCGTAGCTCACAATAAACTGTGGAAAATTCTGAAAGAGATGGGAATACCAGACCACCTGACCTGACTCTTGACAAACCTATATGCAGGTCAGGAAGCAACAGTTAGAACTGGACATTGAACAACAAACTGGTTCCAAATAGGAAAAGGAGAAGGTCAAGGCTGTATATTGTCACCCTGCTTATTTAACTTGTATGCAGAGTACATCATGAAAAATGCTGAACTGGAAGAAACACAAGCTGGAATCAAGATTGCTGGGGAAAATATCAATAACCTCAGATATGCATATGACACTACCTTTACGGCAGAAAGAGAAGAGGAACTAAAAAGCCTCTTGATGAAAGTGAAAGTGGAGAGTGAAAAAGTTGGCTTAAAGCTCAACATTCAGAGAATGAAGATCATGGCATCTGGTCCCATCATTTCATGGGAAATAGAATGGGAAACAGTGGAAACAGTGTCAGACTTTATTTTTGGGGGGCTCCAAAATCACTGCAGATGGTGACTGCAGCCATGAAATTAAAACATGCTTTCTCCTTAGAAGGAAAGTTATGACCATCCTAGATAGCATGTTCAAAAGCAGGGACATTACTTTGCCAACAAAGTCCGTCTAGTCAAGGTTATGTTTTTTCCTGTGGTCATGTATCGATGTGAGAGTTGAACTGTGAAGAAGTCTGAGCACCAAAGAATTAATGCTTTTGAACTCTAGTGTTGGAGAAGACACTTGAGAGTACCTTGGACTGCAAGGAGATCCAACCAGTCCATTCTGAAGGAGATCAGGCCTGGGATTTTTTTGGAAGGAATGATGCTACAGCTGAAACTCCAGTACTTTGGCCACCTCATGCGAAGAGTTGACTCAGTGGAAAAGAGTCTGATGCTTGGAGGGATTGGGAGCAGGAGCAGAAAGGGACGACAGAGGATGAGATGGCTGGATGGCAACAATGACTCGATGGATGTGAGTCTGAGTCAACTCCAGGAGTTGGTGATGAACAGGGAGGCCTGGCGTGCTGCGATTCATGGGGTCGCAAAGAATTGGACACGACTGATCTACTGAACTGAACTGATAGTGTTTCTCTATCTTTGGCTGCAAAGAATAGAATCAATCTGATTTCAGTGTTGACCAACTGGTGACGTCCATGTGTAGAGTGTTCTCTTTTGTTGTTGGAAGATGGTGTTTGCTATGACCATTGCATTTTCTTGGCAAAACTCTCTTAGTCTTTCCCTTGCTTCATTCCATATTCCTAGGCCAAATTTGCCTTACCCCAGGTGTTTCTTGACTTCCTACTTTTGCATTCCAGTCCCCTATAATGAAAACGACATCTTTTTGGGGTGTTAGTTCTAAAAAGTCTTGTAGGTCTTCATAGAACCGTTCAACTTCAGCTTCTTCAGCGTTACTGGTTGGTATACTGCATAGACCGCATAGACTTGGATTACTGTGATATTGAATGGTTTGGCCTGGAAATGAACAGAGATCATTCTGTCGTTTTTGAGATTGCATTCAAATACTGCATTTTGGACTCTTTTCTTGACCATGATGGCTACTCTATTGCTTCTAAAGGAGAATTAGTTATAATGCCTGCAGTAGATATAATGGTCATCCAAGTTAAATTCACCCATTCCAGTCCATTTTAGTTCACTGATTCCTAAAATGTCGACGTTCACTCTTGCCATCTCCTGTTTGACCACTTCCAGTTTGCCTTGATTCATGGACCTGACATTCCACGTTCCTATGCAATATTGCTCTTTACAGAATTGGACCTTGCTTCTATCACCAGTCACATCCACAACTGGGTATTGTGGTTTTTTTTTTTTGAATCCATCCCTTTATTCTTTCTGGAGTTATTTCTCCACTGATCTCCAGTAACATATTGCGCACCTACTGACCTGGGGAGTTCCACTTTCAGTATCCTATCATTTTGCCTTTTCATACTGTTCATGGGATTCTCAAGACAAGAATACTGAAGTGTGTACTTATTGTCATTTTGTATTTTGGGAACTATTTTTGCAGTTGTTTTTGACACGTTCTTCTTTTCCAGTCTTCCTTTTTGACTTGATTTCTATGTTCAGTGTAATTTGGAACCCTTTCTTATTTTCTTGTATGTGTACCTGCAATAGACTTTTACTTTGTGGCTACTGTGGAGTTCATATATAACAATCTGCATACATATGTAATTCTTTGTGTTTCCAATCCCTTAAATTCAAACATACTTTAACATTCCTACATTTTACTCTCACCCTGTATTTACTGTTTTCCATATTATATTTTATATTTTATGCTTTATATGTCTTTTAGCTACTTATTATGGATATAGATTATTTAACAGCTTTTGTCTTTTAGGCTTCCTACAAACCAGAGGTTGATCTAGTACCTTTAATGTGTATTTGCCTTTACTGTGTATTTGCTTTTATCAACGATATATTCTGCTTTTATAACTTTTATATTTTTGGTGGTAGCCTTTACTATTTTGAGAAGTCTTTTCAACATTCCTTGTTAAGTTGGTTCATGGTGCTAAACCCTTTTAGCTTTTGCTTGTCTATAAAACGTTTTGCTCTTTTAAAAATCTTGATAAAAACCTTGTCACAGGAGTATTCTTGATTGCATTTTTCCCCATTGTCACTTTAATTATATCATGCTATTCATTTTTGGAATTCGTAGTTTCTTCAGAACGTTTGTGGACAAAGGCATTGTCATATTAATTTCTAAGAAGTATTTTTCTAACAAACAACACAATAGGTACAAGTATTTGCAAGTTGGCAATGGTCCAAAGAAAAATGATGAAAACATTTATTCCTTAAAATTTATTCGTTTTCTTAGAAAACTCACATCTACCTGTAACTTTCAAATATGAACGAAGTTAGAATATAGATTTTAGCCTTTCACATTACAACTGTGAAATTTGCCTTCGCATTCCACACATAGCTGACTTTTACACTGCATCCTCTGACAGAAATTTCTGACGTAAATTTTTGACAAATGGATACTCTATGGAATCATCACTGTAATCACATGTATACAATAGTTCCATTAGTGCACAAATTCCCTTTTGTAAATTTGCAGTCACTCTTCCCAAACACAAAGCCTATGGCAATATTTGATATGTTTTCTGCCCTCATAATTTTGATAAATACAAAATGTTTATAAACAGAATATGCATATTATATTTATGAAAATAATAATAAAAAATACATGTGTGTTAATCATTCAGTTGTGTCCAAATCTTTGCTGGAGTAAGAATACTGGAGTGGGTTGACATTCTCTTCTCCAAGGGATCTTCCCAACCCTGGGATCAAGTCCAGGTCTCCCACACTGCAGGCAGATTCTTTACTGTCTGAGCCAACAGCCAGTTAATATGTACATATGTTTTTATAAATATGGGCTTCCCAGGTGGCTCAGTGGGTAAAGAATCAACCTGATATACAAGTGATACAGGAGACATCGGTTTGATCTCTGGGTCTAGAAGATTCCCTGGAGGGCATGGCAACACATTACAGTGTTCTTGCCTGAAAATCCACAGCAGAGACTGGCAGGCTGCTGTCCATGGGATCGCAAAGAGTCAGACAAAACTGAAGCAACTGAGCATGAATGAACATATATATATAACTTTTTCTGTGCCTGCTTTTTCACTTGTAAAACTATTTTCTTTTCATCCATTTAAGTTATTTTTTGGTGCCAATAATTTGTCACTTTCAATTGTTGAATAATAGTCCATTATATGGATGTATCCATTTGTTTAACCACTTACTAGATTAAGATTAAGGACCTTTAGGATGTTTACCAGGTTTTCATGACTATAAATAGCATCACTGTAAATATTTGTGTTAATGGACATATTTTCTGGTTTCTAATTTAAAAACACTCCATCATTCATCATGAATGTTTATATTAGCCATAATAGTCATTATTCATGTCTCCTATAATGTTAAAGAAATTATTTTTTTTTCTACTTTCCTCAATGTTTTTATTACGATTGGATGTTTGGTTTTCTCAGCTATTTTATATTCCTCCACTGAGATGTTCATGTAATTACTGTATTTAGTCTACTGGTACTATGTTAGATTTTTAAATGTTGAATTATCTTTGCATTCTCAGAATAATCCTAATTTTTTTCTTGATGTATTATCTGTTCATAAATTTTGGAATTTTATTTGCTAGTCTTAGTTGATTTTTGCACTTAAATTCATGAGGGATATTAATCTTATAGATCTACCTTTTTTAGAACATATTTTGTTTTAATTTTGATATCAATATATAGTGGGATCAAAAATAAATTTGTATAGAATTGATATAATCTTTCAAATATTTCATAGAATTCTCAGATGAAGTGATGTGGGCCACAAAATTTCTTTTTGGAAAACTCCATCTATGAATTAAATTACTTTAATAGGAAAAACTATTTAAGCTTTATATTTAGCTCTCACTTTTCAGTTCAGTTCAGTTGCTCAGTTATATCCAACTCTTTCTGAACCCATGGACTTCAGAATGCAAGGCTTCCCTGTTCATCACCAACACCTGGAGCTTGCTTCAAGTCGGTATTGCCATCCAACCATCTCATCCTGTTCTCCCCTTCTCCTGCCTTCAATCTTTCCCAGCATCACGGTCTTTTCCAGTGACTCAGTTCTTCACATCAGGTGGCTGAACCATTGGAGTTTTCAGCTTCAGCATCAGTTCTTCCAAGGAATATTCAAGACTGATTTCCTTTACGGAGGACTGGTTGGATCTCCTTGCAGTTTAAGGGACTCTCAAGAGTCTTCTCCAATAACACTGTTGAAAAGCATCAATTCTTTGGTGCTCAGGTTACTATATTGTCCAACTATCACACCTATACATGACTACTGGAAAAACCATAGCTTTGACCAGATGGACCTTTATTGGCAAAGTCATGTCTCTGCTTTTTAATATGCTGCCTAGGTTGGTCACAACTTTTCTTCCAAGAGCCAAGCGTCTTTTAATTTCATGGCATCAGTCACCATCTGCAGTGATTTTGGAGCCCAAGAAAATAAAGTTTTTCACTGTTTCCATTGTTTCCTCATCTATTTGCCATGAAGTGATAGGACTGGATGCCATGATCTTAGCTTTATGAATCTTGAGTTTTAGACCAAGTTTTTCACTCTCCTCTTTCACTTTCATCAAGAAGCTCTTTAATTCTTCTTCACTTTCTATCGTAAGGGTCGTGTCATCTGCATATCTGAGGTTACTGATATTTCTCCCGTCAATCTTGATTCCAGCTTGTGTTCCATCCAGCCCAGCATTTCACATGATGCACTCTATACATAAGTTAAATAAGGAAAGTGGCGATATACAGCCTTGACATACTCCTTTCCCAGGTTGGAACCAGTCTTTTGTTCCATATCCAGTTCTAACTGTTGCTTCTTGACCCCTGTATAGATTTCTCAGGAGGCAGGTAAGGTGGTGTGATATTCACATATCTTGAAGAGTTTTCCACAGTTTGTTGTGATGTACACAGTCAAAAGATTTGGAGTAATCAATAAAGCAGAAGTAGATGTTTTTTTTCTGGAATTCTCTTGCTTTTTCTATGATCTAACGAATGATGGCAATTGGATCTTTGGTTCCTCTTCCTTTCTAAATCCAGCTTGAACGTCAAGATGTTCAAGGTTCTTGTACTGTTGAAACCTGGCTTGGAGAATTTTGAGCATCACTTTACTTGCATGTGAGATGAGTGCAATTGTGAAGTAGTTTGAACATTCTTTGGGATTGCCCTTCTTTGGGATAGGAATGAAAACTGACCCTTTCCAGTCCTGTGGTCACTGCTGAGTTTTCCAAATTTGCTGTCATGTTGAGTGCAACACTTTCATAACATCATCATTAGGATTTGAAATACCTCAACTGGAATTCCATCAACTCCACTAGCTTTGTTCATAATGCTGCTTCCTAAGGCCCACTTGACTTTGCACTCCAGGCTGTCTGGCTCTAGGTGAGTGATCACACTGTCGTGGTTTTCTGAGTCATGAAGATCTTTTTTGTACAGTTCTTCTGTGTATTCTTGCCACCTCTTCTTAATATCTTGTGGTTCTGTTAAGTCCGTACATTTTCTTTCCTTTATTATGCCCATTTTGCATGAAATGTTCCCTTGCTATTTCTAATTTTCTTGAAGAGATCTCTAAACATCACAAGCACGGAAATTGAAACTGTAATCAAAAATCTTCCAGCAAACAAAGCCCAGGTCCAGATGGCTTCACAGCTGAATTCTACCAAAAATTTAGAGAAGAGCTAACACCTATCCTGCTCAAACTCTTCCAGAAAATTGCAGAGGAAGGTAAACTTCCAAACTCATTCTATGAGGCCACCATCACCCTAATACCAAAACCTGACAAAGATCCCACAAAAAAAGAAAACTACAGGCCAATATCACTGATGAACATAGATGCAAAAATCCTTAACAAAATTCTAGCAATCAGAATCCAACAACACATTAAAAAGATCACACACCATGACCAAGTGGGCTTTATCCCAGGGATGCAAGGATTCTTCAATATCCGCAAATCAATCAATGTAATACACCACATTAACAAATTGAAAAATAAAAACCATATGATTATCTCAATAGATGCAGAGAAAGCCTTTGACAAAATTCAACACCCATATATGATAAAAACTCTCCAGAAAGCAGGAATAGAAGGAACATACCTCAACATAATAAAAGCTATATATGACAAACCCACAGCAAACATTATCCTCAATGGTGAAAAATTGAAAGCATTTCCTCTAAAGTCAGGAACAAGACAAGGGTGCCCACTTTCACCATTACTATTCAACATCGTTTTGGCCACAGCAATCAGAGCAGAAAAAGAAATAAAAGGAATCCAAATGGGAAAAGAAGAAGTAAAACTCTCACTATTTGCAGATGACATGATCCTCTACATAGAAAACTCTAAAGACTCCACCAGAAAATTACTAGAACTAATCAATGACTATAGTAGAGTTGCAGGATATAAAATCAACACAGAAATCCCTTGCATTCCTATACACTAATAATGAGAAAACAGAAAGAGAAATTAAGGAAAGCATTTCATTCACCATTGCAACGGAAAGAATAAAATACTTAGGAATATATCTACCTAAAGAAACTAAAGACCTATGTATAGAAAACTATAAAACACTGGTGAAAGAAATCAAAGAGGACACTAATAGATGGAGAAATATACCATGTTCATGGATTGGAAGAATCAATATAGTGAAAATGAGTATACTACCCAAAACAATTTATAGATTCAATGCAATCCCTATCAAGCTACCAACAGTATTCTTCACAGAGCTAGAACAAATAATTTCACAATTTGTATGGAAATACAAAAAACCTCGAATAGTCAAAGCGATCTTGAGAAAGAAGAATGGAACTGGAGGAATCAACTTACCTGACTTCAGGCTCTACTACAAACCCACAGTTATCAAGACAGTATGGTACTGGCACAAAGACAGAAATATAGATCAATGGAACAAAATAGAAAGCCCAGAGATAAATCCCCGCACATATGGACACCTTATCTTTGACAAAGGAGGCAAGAATATACAATGGATTAAAGACAATCTCTTTAACAAGTGGTGCTGGGAAAACTGGTCAACCACTTGTAAAAGAATGAAACTAGAACACTTTCTAACACCATTCACAAAAATAAACTCAAAATGGATTAAAGATCTCAACGCAAGACGAGAAACTATAAAACTCCTAGAGGAGAACATAGGCAAAACACTCTCTGACATACATCACAGCAGGATCCTCTATGACCCACCTCCCAGAATATCGGAAATAAAAGCAAAAATAAACAAATGGGACCTAATTAAACTTAAAAGCTTCTGCACATCAAAGGAAACTATCAGCAAGGTGAAAAGACAGCCTTCAGAATGAGAGAAAATAATAGCAAATGAAGCAACTGACAAACAACTAATCTCAAAAATATACAAGCAACTCCTACAGCTCAACTCCAGAAAAATAAATGACCCAATCAAAAAATGGGCCAAAGAACTAAAGAGACATTTCTCCAAAGAAGACATACAGATGGCTAACAAACACATGAAAAGATGCTCAACATCACTCATTATCAGAGAAATGCAAATCAAGACCACTATGAGGTACCATTTCACACTAGTCAGAATGGCTGCGATCCAAAAGTCTACAAATAATAAATCTTGGAGAGGGTGTGGAGAAAAGGGAACCCTCTTACACTGTTGGTGAGAATGCAAATTAGTACAACCACTATGGAGAACAGTGTGGAGATTCCTTAAAAAACTGGAAATAGAACTGCCTTATGATCCAGCAATCCCACTGCTGGGCATACACACTGAGGAAACCAGAAGGGAAAGAGACACGTGTACCCCAATGTTCATCGCAGCACTGTTTATAATAGCCAGGACATGGAAGCAACCTAGATGTCCATCAGCAGATGAATGGATAAGAAAGCATTGGTACATATACACAATGGAGTATTACTCAGCCATTAAAAAGAATACATTTGAATCAGTTCTAATGAGGTGGATGAAACTGGAGCCTATTATACAGAGTGAAGTAAGCCAGAAGGAAAAACACCAATACCGTATACTAACGCATATATATGGAATTTAGAAAGATGATAACAATACCCTGTGTACGAGATAGCAAAAGAGACACTGATGTATGGAACAGTCTTATGGACTCTGTGGGAGAGGGAGAGGGTGGGAAGATTTGGGAGAATGGCATTGAAAAATGTAAAATATCATGTATGAAACGAGATGCCAGTCCAGCTTCAATGCACGATACTGGATGCTTGGGGCTAGTGCACTGGGACGACCCAGAGGCATGGTATGGGGAGGGAGGAGGGAGGAGGGTTCAGGATGGGGAGCACATGTATACCTGTGATGGATTCATTTTGATATTTGGCAAAACTAATAAAATTATGTAAAGTTTAAAAATAAAATAAAATTTAAAAAATTCAAAAAGGAAAAAAAAAATAAACTCTTCCATTCTATTGTTTTTCTGTATCTCTTTGCATTGATCACTGAATAAGGCTTTCTTATCTCTCCTTGCTATTCTTGAAACTCTGCATTCGATTGGGTATATCTTTCCTTTTCTCCTTTGCCTTTAGGTTCTCTTCTATTCTCAGCGATTTGTAAGGCCTCCTCAGAGAACCATGTTGCCTTGAGCATTTCTTTTTCTTGGGGATTGTCTTGATCACTGCCTCCTGTACAGTGTCATGAACCATGGTCCGTAGTTCTTTGTGCACTCTGTCTATCAGATCTAATCCCTTCAATCTATTTGTCACTTCCACTGTGTTATCATAAGGGATTTGATTTAGGTCATACCTGAATGGTCTAGTGATTTTCTCTACTTTCTACAATTTAAGTCTGAACTTTGCAATAAAGTATCACTCTTATGCTCTCTTTTCTTTTGTCCTTCTTTTTGAATGGATACTCTGCTTTTCAGTGAAAAAAAATACTACAAAATTTATTGGCATAAACACAGTTCACATTGTTCTCTGATGATCATTTTGTACTCTATAGTGTTTGTAGTGATTTGGGGGACAGGTTGGCTAAAAGTTTATCAAATGCATTAATTTTATTTTTATTGATATTTTTATTGTTTTCTGTTCTTATTTTTATTATTTAATTCTGTTGATTTGGGTTCAATTTTCTTTCTTATTCTGGTGTGTCAAAACAGAAATTTACATAGATGACCTGAAGATCCTAGGATGAGTCTCTGTTTCTTTTCCTTTGTCTATTACATGCTTCAATTAGATTAATACTTGGAAAGAGTTAACAGTCATACTAAAATATTTTTGACATCCCAAGGTATCGTAATTTTATGTCCACATGGTAATTACATAAATACCAGCTGTCAGTATATGTTTGCTTCTACCTGTAATATATGGTAATTACATAATTTGGCATGATTGCAATTATAAAAAGAGTACATAGTAATTGACTAAATTTTTTTTTAATTTTTTTCTGAAAAATAAAAGTTTTCTATATTAAGGTAACAAAACATGCAATTAGATGAAAATTCAGAAGGATACTCTATTATTCTTCAAAATTAAGAAACTTATTTTTTGTCTTTTTATAATATTTGATAAAATGTATAACTGTGTGCTACATCTATCTAAAATTATGCATAATCTAATAAAATGTACATAATTGTTCAAAACTTTGTTTTAGGGAAGGAACTTTTAAACTTCTTTGATTTTTTTTTGCTAATGTATAATTATTTTGGCATTTCAGAGAAACAAATAATCCAAAGGAAAAACAATGATAAAGTTGACGACAATGTCAGTGACAATACTGATAGCTGCATGCTTTATACTCCTCTCATGAAACTCAAGTTACCTAGTAATAGACATTAAACTTGTCTATATAAATCCTATTTGACCTTTAATATTAAGTATTTGATAACTGGGATGGCATGATTTTTAAATAATAGAAATTAATTTAAAAATATATGTGATAAGCAAAGGCAGCTTCATGATTCTGACTTACAGTTTCAACAAATAATTATGGAAACATTGGAAACAAACCAACAAAAATTGTTGGCGATGAATTGGAATATCTCTAAAAGGAAATAGAATATAGAAAGCAGAATTTGATGAAAACTTTATAACTAAACATGTGAGATATTGGAAGTAGGTTCAACAGCATAATATAAGCAATAGAGGAAAATAAATGAATTGGCAGAAAGTTAGACATCATCTACTCTGAAAGACAAAATAAAGTAGACTAGAAACAAAATATACAGATTCTCTAAACCTATGGAACTATAACAAGTGATATGAAATTATTTTTAAGTCCAAAAACAGAAGAGAGAGAAAAAAAAAGTAAAATTTAAAAACGCTCAAAGAAATAGTGAATGAACACTTCTTATGTTTAGTAAGAGACATAAACCAACTTATTCAAAAAATAGTTGAATACCAAATCAAAATAAAATACATATCAAGACACCTCATAACTACTTATCTAGGTACATTACCTGAAAAACTGAAAACAAATAAAATACATGGGGAAAGAGAAAATGACACCTTACCTACAGGGGAAAACAATTTGAATGATAGTAAACTTTGTGGCAGAAAACAAGCCAGAAGAAAGTGAGAGAATATTTTTCAAGTATTTAATTAAAAAAAAAAAAAAAGATGTCAATCCATAAACCAATACCAAGTAGAAGTATTCTTCTGAAATAGAGAAAAAAACAAATATTTTCAGAAAGATAATTTGTCACCAGTAGAAGACACAGGTTCAGTCGGTGGATCAGGAAGATCCCCTGAAGAAGGAAATAACAACTAAGTCCAGTATTCTTCCCTGGGAAATTCTATGGACAGAAAAGCTTGGCTGGCTACAGTCTATGGGGTCACAAAAACATTGGACACAATTTAATGACTAAACAACAACACCATCAATCAAATTAATCTAATCAGCATTCATAAGGTAATCTCCAAATCCTTGGAAACTTAGCAAATTCTGAGAAACAATGAGTCTAACAAGAGTTTTCAGAGGTTATGAAACTAATATCATACTGTAAATTCACTGTACTTCAAATTTAAAAACAGTGTGTATATATATATATATAGATATATATCTATATATATATATGGATATGGATAGATAGATGCATTTGAAAGGAAAAAATATATATCCAATTTGTGGAAATAGCTAGAGTTGAAAGTATCATTTATGGTTTAAAATTCATATATTGAAAATAAATGAAAAGTGTCAAATCAATAATCTGAACATTCAACCTCAAAAACCTAGAAAAAGAAGAACTAATACACCTCAAGCAAATCAAGGAAATAATAAAAATAAAAGCATAAATAAATAAAATTATAAACAGGAAAATAATAGTGAACAAATAACTAATATTTTCAAAAAAAAAAAAACAAACTTCATGCTAGACTGATAACGTTAAAAAGAGAGAATATGAAATTATAGCATCTGCCTGGAATGCAGGAGACCCGGGTTCTATCCCTGGGTTGGGAAGATCCCCTGGAGAAGGAAATGGCAACCCACTCCAGTACTCTTGCCTGGAGAATCCCATGGACAGAGGAGCATGGTAGGCTACAGTCCATGGGGTTGTAAAGAGTTGGACATGACTGAGTGACTTCACTCACTCACTCACTCACTCATGAAATTACAGAATATGAGGAACAGTACAAGATATATCATGACAAGCTTTACAGATGCTAAAATAATAACTAGGGAATACTATAAAGAGCTCTGTACACACTGACAGTCATGATGAAATAGACAAATCATCAGAAAAAATAAAACCTATCACACCCCACTTAATAAGAACTAGATAATCAGCATATCTCTGTAACTATTAAGAAAATTAGATTCCTAATTTTAAAATACCCATGAAAGAACATCACAGATTCCAGTGATTTCACTGGAAAATTCCATCAACTGTCTGAAGGATTAACAGCAATATGGTACAATCTCTTTCAGGAGACAGTAGAGGGGAGATAATTTTAAATTTATTTTCTGAAGCTATTATTATATCAAAATGAGATTAATGAAATACACAAAAATGAAGATAAAATAAAAATTAAAAAGAAAGATATCAATGTCCTAGCTAATAGGGACAAAAATTCTTAACAAAATATCAGCAGAATGAATGCAACGTATAAGAATAATTATTCACTATCAGAAAATGGGATTTATTCCAGAAATGCAAGACTGGTTCAATATTGAAAAATTACACAAGATTATTATTTTAAATATATTTTAATTGGAAAATAATTGCTTTACAATGTTGTGTTGGTTTCTTCCATACAACAACATGAATCAGCCATAAATATACATATATCCCTCCCACTTCCCACCCCATCGCATCGCTCTAGGTTGTCACATAGCACCAGGTTGAGCTTCCTCTGTTAAACAACTTCCTCCTAGCTATTTTACATATTTTACACACCTATGTCTCAATGCTACTCTCTCAATTTGTCCCACCCTCTCTTTCCACTGCTCTGTCCACAAGTCTGTTAACTGTGTCCACACTTCTGTCCCTGACCTGCAAATATGTTCATCAGAAACATTTTTCTAGATTCCATATATATGCATTAATATATGGTACTTTTTTTTTCTTTTTCTGATTTATTTCACTCTCTATGACAAGTCTATGGAAATTACCCCCTACTGTTCCTTTTTATGGCCACGTAATATTCCTTTGTGGGCTTCCTGGTGGCTCAGAGGTTAAAGTGTCTGCCTGCAATGTGGGAGACCTGGGTTCGATCCCTGGGTCAGAAGATTCCCTAGAGAAGGAAATGGCAACCCACTCCAGTATTTGGCAACCCACTCCAGTATTCTTGCCTGGAGAATCCCATGAATGCCTTCTCTTTCTATTTCTCTTTTGATTTAGCTTAGCAACCATTTAGGTTGCTTCCATATCCTATTTGGTAAATAGTGCTACAATAAACATTGTGGTGCATGTGTCTTTTTGAATAATGGTTTTCTCAGGGCATATTCCCTAAAGCAGGATTGCTAGGTCACATGGTAGTTCTATTTTTTTTTTTTTTTTTTTTAGGAATCTCTACACTGTTCTCTAAAGGGGCTGTATCAATTTACATTCCCATCAACAATGCAAGAAGGGTTCGTTTTCTCCACACCCTCTCCAGCATTTATTGTTTGTGAATATTTTTGGTGATGGCCATTCTACTGGTATGAGGCTATACACATCATTGTAGTTTTGATTTGGATTTCTCTAATAATGATCTGGGAGGGATTGGGGGCAGGAGGAAAAGGGGACAACAGAGGATGAGATGGCTGGATGGCATCACCGACTCGATGGATGTGAGTTTGAGTGAACTCCGGGAGTTGGTGATGGACAGGGAGGCCTGGCATGCTGTGATTCATGGGGTGGCAAAGAGTCGGACACAACTGAGCGACTGAAATGAACTGAATAATGAGCAATGTTGGGCTTTATTTTTTTTTTTTTCCCATGTGTTTATGGACCATCTGCATGCCTTCTTTCAGAAAAGGCAATGGCACCCCACTCCAGTACTCTTGCCTGGAAAATCCCATGGGCAGAGGAGCCTGGTAGGCTGCAGTCCATGGGGTTGCTAAGAGTCGGACACGACTGAACGACTTCACTTTCACTTTTCACTTTCATGCATTGGAGAAGGAAATGGCAACCTACTCCAGTGTTCTTGCCTGGAGAATCCCAGGGAGGGGGGAGCCTGGTGGGCTGCCATCTATGGGGTCACACAGAGTTGGACACGACTGAAGTGACTTAGCAGCAGCATGCCTTCTTTAGGTATTTTGCCTTTTTTTTCTTTTTTTAATTGGGTTGTTTGTTTTCCTGATATTGAGTTGCATGAACTGTTCATATAATTTGGAGATTACTCCTTTGTCGGTTGATTCATTGGCAAATGTTTTCTTCCATTCTCAGTGTCGTCTTTTCATCTGTTTAAAGTGCCCTTTGCTGTGCAAAAGTTTTTAGTTAGGTCCCCTTTATTTATTTTCATTTTTATTTCCATTACTCTAAGAGGTGGGTCAAAGAGGATTGCTGGGGTCCAGCCCCGGCTGATCCAGGGTATTCGAAGGAGAGACGCCTTAGGCGAAGATCAGGAAACAATTGCTTAATTAAATGTTAATTAAGGATACAAAGAGTAATAGAATGAGGATAGCTCAGTAGGAAAATTCAGTGGAGAAAAGAGGCTGAGTAGCTTGGTTTACGCGGGAGACCAATAAAACTTCAAGACAAGAAGTTTGCACCACTTACGTAGGCCGCAGGCGCCCTCTCGAATAGCGGAAGGTGCCTCACCCTAGACACCTTCTCGAGTGGGTCTTAGAAGCCCAGGCATGATTAGTAAGCGTGGTGGGTTCCGCGCTCCAGATGGAGACTCAGCTGGAAGTTAAAGGAAAGAACGACATGGTGAGACCAAGTTTCGGTGAACAAGGCCCGCACTTTATTTTCCAAAGTAGTTTTTATACCTTAAGTTATGCATAGAGGATAATGGGGGAAGGGGTAGAGTCTTGCAGCAAACCAGGCTTTCTTCCTGCAAACTTATCATATGCAAAAACTTAGGTGATTTGCATCATCTTCTGGCCCGGAGGCCTGTTAACATTTTAAGACCTTTTCTTCAGAAAACTTATTTTTCTCTAAAGGTGATTGGTCAGGAGCCACCCTCCAAAAGCATTAGATAAAGTTGCATTCCTACAGAGCAAAGGTGTGGTGGGCTATAACAAGAAAAAGAATTAACTCAAGGGTCCCAGGTTACAAACATTAAAGCTACTACTTACACCAATTATATTAATCAATACACTGCCAGGGACACAGCAGGTAAGGGATATGGAGACTTAGCAGCAAACATTGGCCCAACAAGTGAAAATCCCTTCACCAATACAATTTCTAATCAATCTTTTAACTGCTCAAAGGAATCTGTATTTAGACAGTTTAGAACATCTCCTGCCTCTCACAGTTGGGAGGCTCTGAACAATCACATGTGGCCGGAAAAACCTATTCAGGCAGGCTAGAGGATTTCCAAAGGAGTTTGTAGGTTAAACACTGTCACACCCAGGAATTATTAACTGGAGCTGTAAGCTAACTCTTTTTCAGAGAGGTAGTGGGGGACAGCCCCCCGTAAAGTCAGAGGTGTAGGTGAAAGCACAAAGCAGAAAGTAGGCAGACTCTGGTTTTGGGGGTATATGCTCGAGAATTTCCAGGGGGACTCCTGAAGCTCGATCCCGCCTTTGCGTATGCCGAGCCTCCTTCCTCATGACCTTTGTCATGGGCGGAGTTCCTCACACTGGCTACCGGCAGTGATAGAATTCCAGTTGAGCTATTCCAGATCCTGAAAGATGATGCTGTGGAAAGTGCTGCACTCAATATGCAATATGCACTCAATATGCAATATGCCGGCTCCCGGCAGAGGATCTTGCTGCAGTTTAGGTCAATGAGTTTTCTAAAAGTTCTAAAATGTTTTCCTCTAAAAGTTTACAGTTTCTGGCCTTACATTTAGGTCTTTAAGCCAATTTCAGTCTTCCCTGATTGCTCACTTGGTAAAGAAACTGCCTGCAATGCAGGAGACCCTGGTTCAATTCCTGGGTCAGGAAGATCTGCTGAAGAAGGAATGGGCTACGTACTCCAGTATTCTTGGGCTTCCCTTGTGGCTCAGCTGGTAAATAATCTGCCTGCAATGCCTGAGACCTGGGTTTGATCCCTGGTTTGGGAAGATCACTTGGAGAAGGGAACAGCTACCCACTCCAGTATTTTGGCCTGGAGAATTCTATGGACTATATAGTCCATGGGGTCACAAAGAGTAGGACACAGTTGAGCAGCTTTTACTTTCACTTTATGTCAAACCATTTCCAGTTTATTTTTGTGTATTGTGTTAGGAAGTGTTCTAATTTCATTCTTTTACATGCAGCTGTCTTTGTTCCCACCAACACTTATGGAAGAGACTGTTTATTCTCCATTGTATATTCTTTCCTCCTTTGCCCATAAGTGCCTGAGTTTATCTCTGGGATTCCTATCTTGTTTAACTGATCTATGTTTCTGTTTTTGTTCCAGTACTATATTGCTTTGATTATTGTAGTTTGTAGTATAATCTGAAGTCTGGTAGGTTGATTCCTCCAACTCTGTTTTTCTTTCTCAAGATTGATTTGGCTATTTGGAGTCTTCTGTGTTTCCATACAAATTGAGAATTTTTTTTTTGTTCTAGTTCTTTGAAAAATGCAATTGGTCATTTAGTAGGGATTGCATTGACTCTGTAGATTGCTTTGCCCATGTTAAGTTGCTTCAGTCATGTCCAACTTTTTGTGACCCTCTTGACTGTGCCTGCCGGGGTCCTCTGTCCATAGGATTCTCCAGGCAAGAATGCTGAAATGGGTTGCCATGTCCTCCTCCAGGAGATCTTTCTGACCCAGGGATTGAACTTGTATTTCTATGTCTTCTGCATTGGCAGGTGGGTTCTTTACCACTAGCACCAGCATCCAAGAACATGATATATCTCTCCATCTGTTTATGTCATCTTTGATTTCTTTCATTAGTGTCTTACAGTTTTCTGCATACAGGTTTTTGTGTACTTATGTAGCTTTATTCTTATATTATTTTTACATATGGTTAAGATTATTCTAAGATTTATATAAAAATCAATGTAAGTTCAAAAACTAAAACAATTTTTAAAAGATAAACTGTATATTAGAAGAAAATGGTCTCTACCTAGTTTCAAGGTTTATGCTAAATATGTAGTAATTGAGATTGTGGTATTATAAAAGTATAGCTACTTTTATATGTAAGTGGAAAAGAATCAAGAGCATGAAAGCATATCCATGCATATTCTGCACTGATTTATTTTTACAAAGATTCAAATGCAGTTTAATGAAGCAAAAATATCCTTTTCCACAAATGATGCTAAAACAAGTGGACATCCATTAGAAAACAAACAGGTAAAATAAAACAAAGAATATTTGACATAAGTCTTGGATCTTTAACCTAAATGTATCACACCATATCTCTCGGACCTACAGTTAAATGATTGGAAAATTAAATATCAACATTAGAATGAGCCAACATAGAAAAAAAAATGAAATGTTGAACTTCATTAAAGTTAAAAACATTTGATCTTTAAAAGATTCTGAAAAAAAAAAAAAAACACGACAATGTACAGTGAAAAGATATTTATAAACCATACAGCCAAAAAAATGACTTGCTATTGAATATATAAAGAACTCTTGAAACTAAAGAAACATAAACTCTGTAAACTGAAATGAATCCAATTAGAAAATGGGAAATAACATGAAGAGACATTTCAGTGAAAAGAAAATGCAGATAACAAATAAGAGCATGAACAAAATTAAATATCACTAGACATCTGCAAAATGGAAATTCAAACTGCAATGGAGATATCAACACACATGACTGATATGAGAATGGAAGGCTAACAGAAAAAATGGTGACAAAACCAAATACTGACAATAGAGTAAGTGACCAGGATCACTTACATGTTGCTGGTAGGAAGTTAATATGTTACATTCACTCGGTAAAATTATTTGGTGATTTTTTTTTTTTTTTGGTTATCTGGTTTTGATTTATAAAATTATATATGCATGCAAATACACTACTGGGCACTTATTTCAGAAAAATGTAGAATTATAATCTTATAAAATCTCAAACATGAAAGCATTTCTTTGTTAATTTATATAAACATATATGAATTAATATTTATCATTAAATAACTATACAATTAAAAAAATTTTTTTGGCATTTTAAGCAATGTACTTCCAAAATTGATTTTTATCCTAGGCAAGATTATAGATTCCCTTATTAAGAATCTGGTTAGGGAACTTAGGAGGAAAAATATGATGAAAGAAGCCAACAGAATATTAATGGGACCACATCATATTCATTGAAATTAATGTTTTTTCCTGCAAAATTTAGAAATATATGCATCAGAAGACAGCATTTGAATATGTGTAAAGATATTAGTATATGTCAATAAATTATAGATGATAAAATAGAAAAATCTCAGAATTATTTTATAGTTAGTGATATTTATAATGTTCTGATCTACTTTCATGGCAAGCTATTTCTAGAGAGATCATTCCAGCACACAAATGTATCACATGATTTTCTTCACTTTTTCTGGTAAAATGTTTTCAAGTATTTTGCTAAAAATATTTAGCATACTTGTATTTGATCAAAAGAATGGGAGAAATAATTAATGCATTGGACATAATGGTATGGTCCCAAAGGACCTTAAGACATTTAAATGATGAGTTAAAAACAAGATACAATTAATAATAATAATAATAAATAAACACATAAAGCACCATACTATATTAAAAATAGAAAATAAATGATTAGATATTAATATATGTGAAGAAAATTAAGATATTTTAGTCTTCTAAAAATATAAATAAATCATTATATATATTATGTTGCCCTTAAAAAATTAGGCAATTTTCTGCAATCTTAATCCAGAACAAGAGAAGTACTGACCCCACTTTAGTCTTCAAGCTTATACTATTACACAGAGCAATACAGTCATTTTTGCAACTTAGACTTATTGGAAGACAAGGGGCAGCAATCAATCAACTGACCAACCAAAGAAATACACCTTGAAGTCCTATGGCAAGGGGTATAATGAATAGAAGAGGAATGCAAAACTATTCAAGGGAACAGGACTTGGAGAACCATGACATTAATGAATTTTACGCTTATTCTTCATATTCCCAGGAGAGTAGGTTGGAATCAATGGAGATGACGTACAGCAAACAGGCTTTTCACCATAAAATAAGGAAGGACAACACTAACAAATGGATATTTCCAAAATTATTTGACATGAACTATTCAGAAATATATTCTATTCCTTGTTACTAAAGTTAGCTGAAAGGTCAGTTGAGGAAGATATAACCAGGAAGAGTTTAAGTGAAAATGGATGCATCTCTTCCAGGTGTTTTCTCAAAGGTTAACTAGTCACAGAGCATCCTAATTTTTATATTAAAAAAAAAAAAACGCACTCTATACTTCATTCTATATATTCCTCTCTTGTTTTTTCTGCATAGAATGTATAACTGATCTATATAATATCGATTTTACTTATCTTTAAATTATCTGCCTCTCCCTTCAGAACGTAACTCCTTTAAAAATAGAGTTTTGCCTATTTGTCCTCTGCAGTACCCCAGGAAATTAGAACAGCACTTGACACATATTATATATTTTTAATAAATATAGGCAATCACCAAAGAATGGAAAATGAATAAATAAACACATATATAAATAAATGGGATAAAAAACATTAAGCTCCATTTCAGGGATGAAATTCTAAGATATACTTATTTTTAAGTTATATTTTAAAATAAACTGATAATTGTTTCTTATTTATTGTGAATAGAACAATCAAAAGTCATGCTAGTTATATTTTCCAAAGCAAAAATATGTTGGAATAAAAATTATGCCTATATATATAATATATATAATTATATATAAGATTTTGTGAAAGAGATGTACAGATAAACACAGGCAATCATTAGACTTTTGGGGGCTAAGGTTATATTAAATTCAGTATCTGTTAAATGTTTATTAGTACATTCTATTCCTCTGTGTCTTTTTCATTATATATTTTATTTTGAGAAAATTTCTCATTCGGGTTTACTTAATGTAATGATATACTGCTGCTGTTTAGTTTCTAAGTCATGTCCAAATCTGTTGCAATCCCATGGACTGTAGCTGGGTTCCTCTGTCCATGGTATTGCTGAGGCAATAATATTGGAGATGGTCGCCATTTCCTTCTTCAGGTGATCTTCCTGACTCAGGGATTGAATCTATGTCTACTGCATTGGCAGGTACATTCCTTACCACTGAGCCACCAGGGAAGTCCAAGTATACGTATCAGTTCAGTTCAGTTCAGTTCAGTCACTCAGTCATGTCCGACTCTTTGTGACTCCATGAATCGAGCATGCCAGGCCTCCCTGTCCATCATCATCTCCGGGAGTTCACTCAAACTCACCTGCATCAAGTAGGTGATGCCATCTAGCCATCTCATCCCCTTTTGTCCCTTTTCCTCCTGCCCCGAGTCCCTCCCAGCATCAGAGTCTTTTCCAATGAGTCAACTCTTCGCATGAGGTGGCCAAAGTTCTTCAGTTTCAGCTTTAGGATCATTCTTTCCAAAGAAATCCCAGGGCTGATCTCCTCCAGAATGGACTGGTTGGATCTCCTTGCAGTCCAAGGGACTCTCAAGAGTCTTCTCCAACACCACAGCTCAAAAGCATTAATTCTTTGGTGCTCAGCTTTCTTCACAGTCCAACTCTTACATCCATACATGACAACTGGAAAAACCATAGCCTTGACTAGATCGAACTTTGTTGGCAAAGTGATGTCTCTGCTTTTCAATATGTTATCTAGATTGGTCATAACTTTCCTTCCAAGGAGTAAGCATCTTTTAATTTCATGGCTGCAATCACCATCTGCAGTGATTTTGGAGCCCAAAGAATAAAGTCTGACACTGTTTCCTCATCTATTTCCCATGAAGTGATGGGACCAGATGCCATGATCTTCGTTTTCTGAATGTTGAGCTTTAAGCCAACTTTTTCACTCTCCTCTTTCACTTTCATCAAGAGGCTTTTTAGTTCCTCTTCACTTTCTGCCATAAGGGTGGTCTCATCTGCATATCCGAGGTTATTGATATTTCTCCCAGCAATCTTGATTCCAGCTTGTGCTTCTTTCGGCCCAGCATTTCTCATGATGTACTCTGCATATAAGTTAAATAAGCAAGGTGACAATATACAGCCTTGACATACTCCTTTTCCTATTTGGAACCAGTCTGTTGTTCCATGTCCAGTTCTAACTGTTGCTTCCTGAACTGCATATAGGTTTTTCAAGAGGCAGGTCAGGTGGTCTGGTATTCCCATCTCTTGAAGAATTCTCCATAGTTTATTGTGATCCACACAGTCAAAGGCTTTAGCATAGTCAATAAAGCAGAAATAGATGTTTTTCTGGAACTTTCTTGCTTTTTCAATGATCCAGCGGATGATGGCAATTTGATCTCTGGTTCCTCTGCCTTTTATATACACACACACACACACACATATATATACAGAGAGAGTCTATCAGTGAATATTTAATATTTTTTGCATTTACCTAATCTTCTTGTCATAGATAATTTTATATATATTTCTGGTATACAAATTTTCTGTGGCATACTTTAGTTTTGAGCCTACATTCCTGCTAGCATTCTTGCCAATATGTTTAAATATAGTATTAAGGAATCTTTGATTTGCATTAAATACTGTGTTTTAATCAACACTGATGTGAACTCTTTATGCTTCTTAGATTAATAATCTTTTCTTTGTGGTATTCTATATATTGTTAATCTTGTTTTAGCTTCTTCCTTTCTTTTTCATAGGTCTTGATCAAACTCTGTTGTTCATGAGCTAAAGAATCTGAAATTAGAATTTGTAATGATTCAAGTTATTATATACAATCCTATATTGTTAGTGTGCATTTAATTATTTATTATTTTCATTTATTTTATTATATTAATGATGCATGTACGTATGGAAGTAAAACCTCAAATAATGCTCAAGTATTTGAAATATAAGGTAAATTTCACTTTCTTTACCAACTCCACAAGGAATTGATGAAAAAGAAAAAGAAACTGAAAGGATTGGCCTAACTCTCTGTCAACATATACTTTCAATTTGCCATTTTTAAGGTGGTGTTGCACAGGTAAAGGCAGATCAATCAATCAGCAGAACAAAAGAGAGGATCATAAACATTTTGATGCCAGGATCTGTTTATATTCTTGGAAAATTACTGAAAGGTCAGAGAGTCTTTTTTTATCTCTATATTTATTATATTCAAAACTAAGATAAAAATTAAAACTAAATTTATTCATTTATAGATGACAGTATGTATCCAAATGTATCGTTACAAACAGCATTCTTATGAAAATAACTGCTTTCCATAACAAAAGAAACAAACATTTAAAATTTTTTGCAAATCTATTCAATGTCTACCTTAAGTGAGGTCTTACCAAGTGGCTCAGTGGTAAAGAATCCACCTACCAATGCAGGACAGACAGGTTCCATCCCTGGATTGGGAAGATCCCCTGGAAGAGGCCATGGAACCCATTCCAGTATTCTGGCCGGAGTATCCCATGGACAGAGAAGCCTTGTGGGCTATGGTCCCTAGGGTCACAGAGAGTTGGGCATGACTGAAGCTTTTAGCACACAACACACAGTTTAAGTGAAGGCAGCTAAATCCTTGTATCTATTTGGCATTTGTCAGTTGCTACGTATTGTTTTTTTCACAGTATATGAAGAAAATCTGGGCTCACAAAAAAATATGTAGTTGGAAAAAGAAAGACTATCTTAGTAACTCTTCAGATAATTATGAATAGTCTCCTTTGTTATCATAGGAAAATATAACCTATGGTATTTTCTTAATGGTGAAATGAAATAAGGAATCTTAAGTACACATAAGCATCTATGACAGTAGTGGGTGAGTTCAGCTTGTGAAAGGGGTCATCCTTGAAATAAATCACACAAAACCACCTTCTGATGTGGTTGACAGTTTCATATGCACCCTAATGATCAGCTTAGGAGTTCTAATTTCCATAACACACATAGGGATTAAGAAGAATTCATATTTTAGAAAGATGTCCTTCAGAGCTCACAATGTTCAGCAGAGGTGTGGCCTGCTCAGCAGATAATTAAGACTGAAAACAGAAATTTATAATATTTGGCATGCATTTAATTTTCTTTTAACTTGTGAAACACAGCTAGACTACCCTCACAACTACAGAAGTAATGTTTTCTGGTATTTGTGTAGCAAATGTAGTCTGGTAGTAGAATGATACATGTTTAGTAAGCATCCAACATCATTTCAATTCATTTGCTCAGTTGTGTCTAACTCTTTGTGACCACATAGACTGCAGTATGCCAGGCCTCCCTGTCCATCAACACCCAAAGCTTACTCAAACTCATATCCACTGAGTCGGTGTGCCATCCAACCATCTTATCCTCTGTTATCCCCTTCTCCTCCTGCCTTCAACCTTCACAGCATCAAGGTCTTTTTCAATGAGGCAGTTCTTCGCATTAGGTGGCCAAAGTATTGGAGTGTCAGCTGATGCTCTCAGCTTCAGCAATATTCCATTGAATATCCAGGACTGATTTCCTTTAGGATGGACTGGTTGGATCTCCTTGCAGTCCACGGGACTCTCAAGAGTCTCCTCCAACAACACAGCACAGAAGCATCAATTCTTCAGCACTCAATTTCTTTACAGTCCAACTTCCACATCCATACCTGACTATTGGAAAAACCAGAGCTTTGACTAGATGGACCTTTGTCATCAAAGTAATGTCTCTGCTTTTTAAGATGCTGTTTAGGTTGGTCATAGTTTTTCTTCCAAGGAGCAAGTGCCTTTTGATTTCATGGCTGCAGTCATGATCTGCAGTGTTTTGGGGGGCCCCCAAAATAAAGTCTCTCACTGTTTCCTTTGTTTATCCAACTATTTGCCATGAAGTGGTGTGAGCAGATGTCATGATCTTCACTTTACGAATGTTGAGTTTTAAGCCAGTTTTTTTCACTATCCTGTTTTACTTTCAACAAGAGGCTCTTTAGTTCTCTTTCTGCCTTAAGTGTGGTGTCATCTGCATATCTGAGATTATTGATATTTCACTGGGAATCTAGATTAGAGCTTGTTTTGCATCCAGCCTGGAATTTCACGTGATGTACTCTGCATATAAGTTAAATAATCAGGGTTACAATATACAGCCTTGAGGTACTCCTTTTCCGATTTGGAACCATTCTGTTGTTCCATACCCATTCTATTGTTTCTTGACATGTATGCAGATTTCTCAGGAGGCAGGTAACATGGTCTAGTATTCCCATCTGTTTCAGAATTTTCCATAGTTTATTGTGATCCACACAGTCAAAGGCTTTGACATAGTCAATAAAGCAGAAGTAGATGTTTTTCTGGAATTTTCTTGCTTTTTCTATGATCCACCGAATTTTGGCAATTTGATCTCTGGTTTCTCTGCTTTTTCTAAATCCAGCTCAAATATCTGGAAATTCACTCTTGAAGCCTGTCTTGGAGAATTTTGAGCATTACTTTGCTAGCATGTGAGATGAGTGTGATTGTGCAGTATTTTGAACATTCTTTGGCATTGCCTTTCTTTGGGATTGGAATGAAAACTGACCTTTTTCAGTTCTGTGGCCACTGCTAAGTTTCCCAATTTTGCTATCACATTGAGTGCAGCACTTTCACAGCATCATCTTTTAGAATTTAAAATAGCTCAACTGGATTTCTATCACCTCCACTAGCTTTGTTCCTAGTGATGCTTGCTCAGGCCCACTTGACTTAATATTCCAGGATGTCTGGCTCTAGGTGAGTGACTGTCGTGGTTATCTGGTTCATGAAGATCTTTTTTGTATAGTTCTTCTGTAAATTTTTGCCACCTCTTTTTAATATCTTCTGCTTTGTTTAGGTCCATTCCATTTATCTCCTTTATTGTGCCTACATTTGCAGTAATCTTTCCTTTGGTATCTCTAATTTTCATAGAGATCTCATATTTTCTTAGCATAAGAATCCTAAAAACTGGAAATAGAACTGCCTTATGATCCAGCAATCCCACTGCTGGGCATACACTCTGAGGAAACCAGAAGGGAAAGAGACACGTGTACCCCAATGTTCATCGCAGCACTGTTTATAATAGCCAGGATGTGGAAGCAACCTAGATGCCCATCAGCAGATGAATGGATAAGAAAGCAGTGGTACATATACACAATGGAGTATTACTCAGTCATTAAAAAGAATACATTTGAATCAGTTCTAATGAGATGGATGAAACTGAAACCTATTATACAGAGTGAAGTAAGCCAGAAAGAAAAACACCAATACAGTATACTAATGCATATATATGGAATTTAGAAAGATGGTAACAATAACCCTGTGTACGAGACAGCAAAAGAGACACCGATGTATAGATCAGTCTTATGGACTCTGTGGGAGAGGGAGAGGGTGGGGAGATTTGGGAGAATAGCATTGAAACATGTATAATATCATGTATGAAACGAGTCGCCAGTCCAGGTTCGATGCACGGTACTGGATGCTTGGGGCTGGTGCACTGGGACGACCCAGAGGGAAGGTAGGGGATGGAGGAGGGTGGAGGGTTCAGGATGGGGAATGCGGTGTACCTGTGGCGGATTAATTTTGATATTTGGCAAAACTAATACAATATTGTAAAGTTTAAAAATAAAATAAAATTAAAAAAAAAAAAAGAATCCTAAAATTAGAATATTAGTTTGGGGAGAAGATTGACTAGGCCATCCTACCTGCCTCAATTTACCTTTTTTTCTGTTACTTGACAGAATGCAATTATTCTGAATACATATGAAATATCTTAGGTAATTTTTACTTTCTTCCCTATTTAATGACTGATTTGAATTTGCCAATTTCTTTAATTATTTAGATGGAAAATTCCATCAACACAAACTTTTTGCATATACTTACATATAGCACAGTTGTAAAGCTAAATATGTTGATCTACTTTACCACAATATCTATATATACACACAATAATTATTAAAAAGCTTTCTTCCTATATTTATTTTGTAACTGGTGAAGTTGAAACCAGCAAAGGCATATAAACTACTGTCTACATGTGAATAATATTCTATTTATTTTCATAAAATTTCTATAAAATTTTAACATGATACAATTTTAATTCTTCAAAATATATTGTTTTACTATATGAACAACATACTTCTACTGCATAAATATATAGTGGTAGATCAAACATATAGAAGGAAAGAGAAAAAAAAACTTAAAATGTGAGCATATACACAGATACAAGTAAAACATTTGAGATGAAAGTAGTTATAACTTACATAACTTAGAGGAGAGTTACAATTAAGGAAGAAACCAATGCATTTTGACTATTATAGTAATCGTTCATGAAGTGAATATGCATAAGTAGTTCATATTCATTCTCTGCCCAGTCCATAGCCCATAATAAGCCACTTCCATCATTCTGCTACCTGAACTATGAAATTTCTTTGCAATTACTCCAGCTGTGGCAACTATTAACAATACATGGCTTATTTTAGTCAAGGAGTAGAGAAAAGCAGAGTGTGGTTTATTGAGTGACTGGGCTCTACCTACTTGCTTGAGCTGGTTATGTGGGTCCATATGAGTTTGTTGCATCTGGCTCTGGTACAGGAAACTTAAATCTTAAAAGGAAGTGATCAGGAAGAGAAGATGCAGATGAAACAAGGCAAGTGAACATAACCTGGGTCTTATAAGATGAGCTATAATTTGTGAGAGTGGATAGGTCTCCCTATGCCTCCAGGCCTCCAACTTTGATGATGGGGATGTCTGGCAGAAGAAGTTGGTGATACTCATAAAGGCACAGCTGGTTCAAGAGTAGAAGATGCTGAAGTAGGATTTGGCAGGATCTATGGAAGTTGTAGGGCTTCCCTGGTGGCTCAGATGGTAAAGCGTCTGCCCGCAATGCGGGAGACCTGGGTTCGATTCCTGGGTCAGGAAGATCCCCTAGAGAAGGAAATGGCAATCCACTCCAGCACTCTTGACTGGAAAATCCAATGGACGGAGGAGCCTGATAGGCTACAGTCCATGGGGTCGCAAAGAGTCGGACATGACTGAGCAACTTCACTTTCACTGTGGAAGTTGTGGGCCTGAATGCTACCTTTTTAAGTGGTTATGTATGTGGACAGCAATAGGGCCTCGTGGCTTGCACAGACCTTCAGAGCTTTACGTGTATAATTAGTTCAGTCACTCAGTCATGTCCGACTCTTTGTGACCTCATTGACTGCAGCACACCAGGCTTCCCTGTTGGTGATGGTGGACAGGGAAGCCTGGCATGCTGCGGTCCAGGGGGTCACAAAGAGTCTGACGTGACTGAGCGACTGAACCAACTATATATAATTTATGTATATAATTATATCTATCTGTGAATATATTTGTTGTTTCATTGCTTCATTTTCATTCATTCTTTCAAGTCTTGAGCAAAATATCTCTTGTTCATACTAACATGAAATTATTCAGGGTAAGAAATTTTGGGAAAAGTAGTGTCTATGTAGCTAACCTGACAATATGCAAATTTTCATATATTCTTTATTCTATTTTGTGTCCTGATATCACAGTAGATATTCACTTCAGGAGGGAAAGAAAGAATTAGAGACGTATCAGTTCTATCTGGTATGCATGGTTTTTAAACTTAACTAGGTCCTCATCACCTTCTTTATTATCACTGATCTCATTTCTCCCTCTACAGACCTTTATGACTCATCAAATTCTACCTACATTTTTCCCAACGCCCCTGCCCAGCTAAGAACAGATGACTTTGTTATTTTCTGGAAGTTAGGGCTTTAAATGACAATTCTATTTACTTATATTCAGACAACTATAATTTGTTGTCTGAATATAAATTTCATTAAAATATTTTAAAAAATCAATGCTTTTTGATGTCCACCATCTGCAATTAAATACTATCAATCTGAATTATATCAACAGGTAATATTATAGTTGTCTGAATATAAGTTGCATTAAAATATTAAAAAAAATCAATGCCTGTGGTCTTAAGCTAACACTATCTTTGGTTGGGATTTAAGAATGCCACCTTTCAGGTAAAATATCTCTGAAGACTGTCTGCTTCGACCAGGTTAAGTATAAATTACTCTACCTGGCGCTCAGAGCTGTTTACACTATTGCTACATCCTAGATTCGTGGACTTATTTTCAAGTGTGTATTTCATAATCATCAGTCAAAATCAACTTACTGCTCATCAGATATGGCCCATGCATTTTATCATAACTTTGGCTAGTTTTAATGTGTCAATGTTCATTCTTTAGCCAACAGACATTTATCAAATGCAAAGTGGCAAGTACTGTAGGATGTAAAATGAACAGGACAGAAATCTTGCCATAACAGAGGTAACTGTGCAGTAACAAGGTATCTCTAAATAGAATTGTCATTTAAAGCCCTAACTTCCATCATGTAGAAACATATGGGGCAATGAAAACAAAAGAAAAAAATATTTCTGGAGGAAAAGGAGGGGTGTAGAAAGCTTCTCAGACTAGGTAACTCTTGAGCTGAATATTGAATAATAATTTTGTTTTGGTAAGCAAGGAAATTGGTAACAGACCCTCAATGTTTTCATCTGCGGGAAGTCTTTTTGGCTTATAATTTCTGTTTCCAGTATTACCTACTTTAGACCCTTTTTCCTTTGTCATGAATTCAGCAAGCATTCTCCCTATGTTGATTCTTTGTGACCTGATTTCATATAACCCTCTGACATATGTTAGCACTTGGCTACACTCACCTGCTGATGGGGTGGAAACACACTGAAGCTCTTGTATCAATTACTGCCTCAAATATTTAATAACTGAGTTCCTTTGTAAGTGTTCCTACTTATTCTTTTCACACATCACTTTCTAGTTTTTCTAGAAAATTATGCAATATGTGAATGCAATCTGTATAGTATTATGCACCATACAGGTGATTTGAATCAATACATTATTTTTTCAAAGTCAGTGTTTAAGCCTGAGGAAGAAGACTCTGAATAAGAAAATATAAAAATTATTTTGGGCAGTGAAGCAGGGAGTATCCTGTAGCCTTGAGACACATTATATTAAGAACAGACTTGTGTGCCTTTGTTACTGTTCCAATGTGTTAATATAGGAAAGTAGTGCTTCCATTGCATTACTTTGGTATAAAACTCAGCATTTGAGAGTCATTAGAAACTGCTGCATTTTGTTGTTGTTGTTGTTGTTGTTTTTATCAGAGTTGGATTTACAAGAGTTATTGAGGAGAAGGTTCAGGACGCTCCTTTGCTTGGAGCTCTTCCCAAGACATTGGGGTGCTCTTGATGGGCTCGCTGTGGCTTAAAACTCCAGGTGGTCAGGATTATTGTCTCTTTCTACCCCCAATGTATTCACTGCACCATTTTCCCTCAGAATTGAAATGTATAAAGACTTTTTCTGTGTGTGTGATATGGAAAAGGGGAATTTAGTGTGGTTTCAGTGAAATGTCATTAGCAGTTCCCACTTTGCAAGTAGTTACTGCTAACCCTCCAGGTCCAGGTAGGGGATGCCTCCCAGGATACCTTGGCATTCACTGGGATGACTCATTCAGCATCCTAATAGGAAAATAGAGGATACGAGATTGTGCAGGGATAAGAACAGGCCATAGACTACACTATACATATTTGTGAATTGGAGAAATAAGGTCTGAAAGATATGGAGTCAGTAAATATCCCATGGAAATTTTTCCAGTCCTCAGACATAAAATTGCAAGCAGAAGATTAGGTTCCTAGGAAGATTTTGTCGACTTGAATGTTCTCTCATCAGAAAGATACTCAGCTCTCAGCTATGTGGAATAAACAATCATAAACACACCACATATTTTTCTTTGCTTTTTAATTGAAATTTTCTAAAATAAAATTGTTAGATTTTCTATGATACCAGGATACATTTGAAACCATCCTATATACAGTAAATATGTTGGTGTGTAAACACATATATTTTATACAACCCTAAGTATCAAAATTATTTTATAGAATGCCCATCCCTTGTTGTTTTTCAGTTGCTAAGTCTTATCCAATTTTTTTGCGACCCCATGAACTGCAGCCCATCAGACAAGAATACTAGATTGGGTGCCATTTCCTTCTCCATCAGATGTTTCCAACTTAAGGATCAAACACATGTAACCTGCATTGGCCGGGAGGTTCTTTATCTCTGAGCCACCAGGGGGCTCCAAAATCACTGCAGATGGTGATTGCAGCCATGAAATTAAAATACACTTACTCCTTGGAAGGAAAGTTATGACCAACCTAGATAGCATATTGAAAAGCAGAGACATTACTTTGCCAACAAAGGTCCATCTAGTCAAGGCTATGGTTTTTCCCGTGGTCATGTATGGATGTGAGAGTTGGACTGTGAAGAAAGCTGAGAGTTGAAGAATTGATGCTTTTGAACTGTGGTGTTGGAGAAGACTCTTGAGATTTCCTTGGACTGCAAGGAGATCCAACCAGTCCATCCTAAAGGAGATCAGGAGACACTGATGTATAGAACAGTCTTGTGGACTCTGTGGGAGAGGGAGAGGGTGGGATGATTTGGGAGAATGGCACTGAAACATGTAATATCATATATGAAATGAGTCACCAGTCCAGGATTGATGCATGATACTGGATGCTTGGGGCTGGTGCACTGGGACGACTCAGAGGGATGGTACGGGGAGGGACGAGGGAGGAGGGTTCAGGATGGGGAACACGTGTATACGTGTGGCAGATTCATGTTGATATATGGCACAAGCAATACAATATTGTAAAGTTAAAAAATAAAATAAAACAAAAAATAAAGGAGATCTGTCCTGGGTGTTCATTGAAAGGAGTGATGCTGAAGCTGAAACTCCAATACTTTTCCCACCTCATGCGAAGCGTTGAATCTTTGGAAAAGACCCTGATGCTGGGAGGGATTGGGGGCCGGAGGAGGAGGGGACGACAGAGGATGAGATGGCTGGATGGCATCACTGACTCGATGGACATGAGTTTGGGTAAACTCTGGTAGTTGGTGATGGAGGGGGAGGCCTGGCGTGCTGCGATTCATGGGGTCACAAAGATTCGGAGATGACTGAGTGACTGAACTGCACTGCACTGCACTGTACTACTTAAGACACAAAGTTGAAGAAAGAGCTGTAAAAATTCAGCTACCTACCTAAGGAGAAGCACTACATTTAAAAGTACTATTAAGTTGAAGAAGGTTGTATGCAAAGAATCATAAAGAATACTTTGAAATGTGAAAATAGGTCAAGAATAGGATATTTAAAAAACTTTTTTTCTGTCATTTCATTGACAGGTTTCAAACTGTGATACACTAATGAACCTGAAGTCTCTTCCAGAAATCAATCACATTGACCAAGCATTCTTTTGATATTTGTCTTATACTTAAAAAAATAATCCAGACACCCAACAGCACTGTATCTACCTGTCATTTTGACATCCTTTCATTTATTTATTTATTATTCCTTTCCCACTTCTCTGTGTAATTTTTTTCTTAATTATTCTGAGAATTTGTATATTTTATTGGCTAAAATGTCTAAATTTTCAAAGTTTTCATTTTACAGCAGTCAGCCACTTTTGTGATTACAGATGTTATTGTATACAGTGATTTTTTTGGAGTTGAGAAATCTTGGGTCTCTGATTTTATGTTAACTTGGCATGATATCAAAGATGTCACCAACTGTTTACATGTTTCAGACCTTTGAGACTTATATTTCCTTTTTTAATTTTTGAATTTGCTTAAATTTTTTTAGCCAGTAGTTGATCATTGTAGATATATCCTATTATTGTTAATATTGTTATCATGTTTAATTTCACTTGAACTCTTTTATTTCTTTGCTTGATTAAAAATAATTTGAAGTATATTTTTAAACATTAATTTTCAGTAAGAGATAAAGCTGTGTGTATGTGAACAGATCTGTATTTCAGTTAACTAAAATATAATATTAACGACTGTATCAAAATTTAAATTCAGTGTGATGGATGCATTCCATGAAATATTGAAAGCAGATAAAAAGATTAGAGGAGCATGTAGATCAGGGGCAGATCTTACAAACTTGGCTTTCAGTAAATATATATATATATATATATATATATATATATATACACATATATACACACACACACAAATATAGCACAACACTTTACATAAATTGATGCACACGAAACAAGATCTATTTTATAAAACAGTATTTAAAAAGAAGTTCATTAGAACATTAGAATCATTGCTTATAGGAGGTGGTGATGGGGAGGAAGATAAAATGGAATCAATCCATCAGTTATTTGACAATAATATAATAGCAGCTACATGCACAGGCCAGGTATGAACAGTAACTGAGGTGTTTAATTAACTTTCGTGTGAAGTTCAGCTGAACAAAGGTAACTTGGATCAGTTTACTATACTTGAAGTAAAGGGGCAATAAGAAAATATGTGATGAGAAGAAGGACTAAGGATAAAATACTTGGAACTATGTATTTCTTCAGTATGATTTTTATGAACTGATTTGTGTCCACCAAATTCCTTATCATGAAACTCTAATTCCTAATGTGACTGTATTTGGAAACAGGATCTTATTATATGTAATTAATCTTAAAGGAAGTCATGAGAGTGAGACTCTGATTTAGTGGGATTTCTATCCTCATCAATAGAAGAAGAAGAGAACCAGGGGCACACAAACAGAGGGACAACCTTGTGAAGACACAGCAGGAACAGAGTGGTCACCTACCAACCAAAGAGAGAGCTCCTGGTGAAAACCAGTTCTGCTTGTACCTTGCTGGATTCCCAAACGCTAGAACTGTGAGAAATAAATTTCTGCTTCTGTCACTCAGTCTTTAATACATCGATGAATTTCAAATGAATGCCACATCTTTCCTGAACTCTCGAAGTTTCTAATTCATTAGAATGAAAGAGGGATAATATTTTTTGAATCTTGCTACCTAGTTTTTCTCTTTTGCATTTCCTCATATGTCAGATACTTCCTCATCAGCCAAGACATCTATCTCTCTTAAGACTTGGTGAGGAGGGAATGTTAGTGATAAATGTGAATTGAGAGTGTGGTTGATTAATTCTGATATAACTGGAATGCTTAGAGCAAAAAAGAATCAGCATTTAGCATTTGTTTACTAAAAGAAGATATTAGTGTAGAAAGAATAACATCTTTGAAATTGAAGTCAAGCTGACATAAAGGGTTTTCTAAATTACTGTAGTTTCAATTTAGCCCATGCTAAGCCCAGATCTGCCTAGTTAGAGATTATTAGACAGGGGTGATTTAGAATATTATTTAGGAGAAGTACCTTCCCCCCACCCAGGGCTCTGGGGGATAGTGGAAAAATGAAAATCAGAAATGAGATAGTGAGCCTAGGGGATGGACACACCTGCACACTCAGGGAAGATATCCCGAGAAGGAAGCAAGAAAATCAGGGAAAACAGATGAGTTTTCATCTGGATTTTCATTTGATTATCTGATAGGAAATTTTATTGAAGGCTGTCCTTTTCTTGCTACAATTTGGGCCAAGTAGATCCAAGTACAATATGATGTGGTGTGTGTGAGAGAGAGGGATACTACTCAAAGGAGAGGAGATATGGGAGAGCTTGAGATTTAAATGAAAAATGTTCACATTTTCTACATGTTTAGAGAAATCATGTTGAGAAAATTTCAGTATAAAACCTAGTTGTGGTGTGAGCTTAGTGGTCCTACAGCCTGAGCCTTGTGAATTCACCACTCAAGACAAAACAAATGAATAAATAAATAAATAAAATAAAAGATATAATCCATATTATGTCAGAGTCAGGAAGCGCTGAAGAAGGTCCAACATGAGTGAGACAATCATCAGTGGATCACAGAAGGACTGAAAAAGACAAAACAAGTATTAGAACTCACATTGTACAGAATTCAGCATCAGGCATAGAAGGATCCATTGATACAATTTAGTGTCAGACACTAGCATAAAGTTCACATGTTTAATCCAAGAAAATCACAGAAGGGTCAACCACTCCAATATCCAAAACACTAAAAACCACGGATCCACCGACTAGTCCATCTATTGGGCTACATGGTCACACACAATAAAAAGTCACATATGATGAAAGTGTGTACTTACTGGTGAGAGGGAGATATTTTTTTAGGTGAGTGAAAACTAAGCTCTAAGAATTAGACATAACATCAGCTTTTTAGAACTAACAAAGCTTTGGGGCTGGTGCACTGGGATGACCCAGAGGGATAGTACGGGGAAGGAGGAGGGAGGAGGGTTCAGGATGGGGAACACGTGTATACCTGTGGCAGATTCCTGTTGATATATGGCAAAACCAATACGATATTGTAAAATTATAAAATAAATAAATAAATAAATAAAATCCATTTTATCTAAAGAAAACAAAGCAAAAGAAAAAATATTGGAGTTAACATGAAGAGAATTTTAGCTTTTTTTCAAGTCATCTTCCAAATGTTCATCAAATAAAGGCAGATACATATTTACTTCATCATTTCCAAGAAAATGGTGATTTTTAAAGATTCTTAATTCAATAATGGAAGCACATAATGTACTACAAAGGATGCCAGTTAAGTGAATGTCTTTTTTTCCTTCCCTCATTGTTTTCTTTACTTTTACTTTTCTTTGCATTTTCCATTTTGTTTCCATTTAAATTAACAAAATGGGAAGAGCTATTAATTTTAAAAATATCTAATTTATTTTTAAAAACAAGATTATAATTTTCATAATATTTGTTGTTGGAAACTTTTGCTTCTCATTTTTTTTTTTTTTTGTGGGAAAACTCAGAACAAGTATGATGATACCATCTCAAATATTTACTGGCTTTATCATATATCTTCTGTATTAATTTGCTATTTGGCCAGGGGTGCCATAACAAAATCAAAGACTGTTGCTTAAAAAAGAGAAAGTTATCTTCTCATAGCTATTTTTCCCCTTAGTTTGGGTATAATTGTTTTACAATGTTGTGTTAATTTCTGTTCTACACAAAATGAATTAGCTATATGTATACATGTATATACTTTCTGTCTTGGATCTCCCTCCACAGCCCCATCCCACTTACCTAGGTCACCATAGAGCACTGAACTGAGTTCCCTGTGCTATAGAGCAGGTTCCCACTAGCTATCTGTTTTACACACACTACTGTATATATGTCAATCCTAATCTCCTAATTCGTCCCACCCTTCTTCTCCTCCAAAGCCAAACAAAAGGACAACCCTCAGAATGGGAGAAAATATTTGGAAATGGAGCAAGTGAAAAGGGTCTAATCTTTAAAATACAGCCCATTAAACTCAATATCAAGAAAACAAACAACATAAAAAAAAATATATTGGCAGAAGACCTTAATAGACATTTCACCAAAGAAGACATACAGATGGCCAAGAGGCACATGAAAAGATGCTCAACATCACTAATAGAGAAATTCAGATCAAAACTATGGTGAGGTATCACCTCACAATGATCAGAATGGCCATGATGAAAAAATTTACAAACAGTAAATGCTGGAGCGGGTTTGGAGAAAACAGAAACCTCTTGCACTGTTAGTAGGAATATAAATTGATACAACCACCATGGAGGACAGTAGGGCTTCCCAGGTGGCACTAGTGGTAAAGAACACACCTGCCAATGTAGGAGACAAAAGAGATACAGGTTCCATCCCTAGGTGGGGAAGATCCCGTGGAGGAGTAAATGGTAATCCACTCCAATATTCTTGCCTGGAAAAATCCCATGGACAGAGAAGCCTGGTAGGCCACAATTCATAAGGTCCCAAATAATTGAATACTATTGTATCAATTTGGCACCCATAGAGAACAGTTGGAAATTTCTTAGGGGAAAAAAAAAAAAAATCTAAACATAGAGCTACTATATGACTCAACAATCCCACTCATAGCTAAATATCCTGAGAACAACATAATTCAGATACATGCATCCCAATATTCATTGCAGCACTATTTACAATAATCAGGACATGAAAACAACCTAGATATCCATTGACAGATGAATGGATAGAGAACATGTGGTAATATATGCAATGGAATATATACAGTGGCAAAAAAAAAAAAAAAAGTGTTATTTGTAGAGATGTGGATGGACCTAGAGAGTGTCAGAGTGAAGTAGTCAGAAAGAAAAAAAAAATCTTATATTAACACATATAATTGGAATTTCTCATAATTCTTGATGATAGAATTCATAAATCAAGGTGACAACAGAGTTGGTTTCCTCTGAGGCCTCTCTCCTTTGTGTGCAGACAGCTAGTCTCTTACTCCTTTGTCCTCACATGGCCATTGTTCATGCAGGACAGTTCCCTGGTATCTCTTTCTGTATCTGACTTTCTCTTCTTATAAGGTTACATGTCATATTGAATTAGGGCTCCAATCTAAGGTCCTCATATTAATTTACTTACCTCTTTATATACCTTATTTCCAAATAAGGTTGTTTCTGATGAACTGAGGATTAGAATTTCATTAAAATGACACAGTTTGACCCCAGACATCCACTCTTAATTTTATCTCCTGCAGGCTATATTTCTTTCACCTATTCATGGTAAAGTTTTAAGGCCTTTTTCTCCCCAGGTGAATCCACTTTTTCTACTACTACTACTACTACTAGTACGTCACTTCAGTTGTGTCCGACTCTGTTCGACCCCACAGACGGCAGCCCATCAGGCTCCCCGTCCATGGGATTCTCCAGGCAAGAACACTGGAGTGGGTTGTCATTTCCTTCTCCAATGCATTAAAGTGAAAAGTGAAAGTGAAGTCGCTCAGTCGTGTCCGACCCTCAGCGATCCCATGGACTGCAGCCTTCCAGGCTCCTCCATCCATGGGACCTTCCACTTTTTCTAGACAAATGATAATTCCTAGGGTCTCTCATATAGATAAAATTATACACAGGGATCTAAACAATACTGATGATTGATGAGGTAACAGGGAGACAGTGACTTTTTTATGAGAGTCAATGATTGTATGTTTCATGGAGATAAGCACATTGATGTGATTTTAGTCAAACTTTTTGTGAATACTTTTTTAGTAATGAAAGAGATAAAGGATCAGAAAGTCATTTGGATTCCTCTAAAAAACAGAAGTTGCACCAACCAACTTTGCATGGAGGATTGTAATCATAATACCTGTTTCTGTGCTTGACACGTCGTGAATATACCAAAATTAGTGACTTCTTTCATTTCTTTTTCCTTGCTTATTGTTACTGCACTCCTATCATGTTTCTTTTTAAATATGATAATTGTGATAATTGTGACCAACTCCTCCCATCTTCCATCTTATTTATATATTTTTAGTGAAGTCAGGCCTTCTCAATCATAAACGTATTATATTACTTTTTTAAATTAAAGGCAATTTTTTTTCTCCTATGTCTTTACTAGTGTCTAACATTATCATTTATTTTATGTATCTATACTACTGCATTGAGGTTTTCATACCTATGTTTTGATATAATCATGTATACAAATATAACTGTATATTCTTAAGCATGATATTGTACTTAAAGATTTTGTTTTGTTTTCTTTGTTCAAATTGAGCAAATAACCTTGAATTTCCAGTTTTCTGTGAGTTTCTAGGACATACTAGAATTTTCTGTGAGTTTCTAGGGTGTTGTATTTTGTCAAATGTTTTTCATATGTTGAGCCAGTCATGCATACCTGGAGTAAAACCCACTTTGTCATGATATATGTCTTTATACTTTCTTCAGTATGATTTACTAATAACTTGGTAGAAAATTTAAGATTAAAATCATTCAAAGAATCTTTTTCAACCACACTAGAATGAAAAAAAAAAAATGCTTACAAATAGAAAACAACAACAGCAGCAGCAATACATGGAAATTAATCAACACACTCTTAAATAACCATTGGATCAAAGAAGAAATCAAAAGTAAATGTAAAAAAAAAATCTCAACACAAACAAAAATAAAGACACAACATACCAACATTTATAGGACATCAGAAGCAATATTAAGAGGGAAGTTTACAGCTGTAAACACCTACATTAAAAAAAAAAGAAACTTAAATGAACAATCTCAAGAAAGTATCAAAAGATTGAGCTAAGCCCAAAGTATTCAGAAGAAAGGGAATTATTTAATTAGAGCAGAAATAAATCAAAGGAGGCTTTATAGACAATAGATAAGAACAAAAAACTGAGTTATGTTTTTGAAAAGATGAGCAAATCAACAAACCTTAGCAAGACTAACTAAGAACAAAGGAAAAGAGACTCAAATTAATGAAATTAAAAGTGAAGCAGATACATTAAAACTGATACCACAAAAAAAATTTTTTTAATATATAAGGGCTATTATGAATAATTATACACCAGCAACTTAGACAATTGAAATAAAACAGATAAATTTATAGAAACATACAGTCTATCAGGACTGAATCAAGAATAAATAGAAAGCTTGGACAGATCAAGAATGAAAAAGGAGATCAAATCATTAAGCAAAATCTCCCAACAATGAAAAGGCCAGGACCAGATGACTTAACACATGAATTTTACCAAACATTTAAGGAAGAATTGAGGCCAACCCTTTTTAAACTCTATCCAAAAATAGTTGAAGAAGAACACTTCAAGACTTATTTTATAAAGCCTGTGTCACCTGGAAACCAAAGCTTAATGATAACATCACAAAAGAGAACTACTATACAATATCCTTGATATACCTGAGTGAAAAACCCCACAACAGATTTTAGAAAACTAAATTCAATAAGACATTAAAAGGATCATATAATAGACCAGTTGGGATTTATCCCTAGGACACAAGGATGTGCAGGATGGGTCAAAATCCCTGAATTAATCAGTGTGATACACCACACAATAGAATGAAGGATAAAAGCCACATGATTGTGTTGATACAGAAGAAGTATTTGATGAAAATTCAACACCCTTTCACAATAAAAGCTCTCAACAAATTAGGTATAGAAGGAACTTATTTACAACACTCAAATGTCTGCATATGAAAACCTACAGTTAGCATTATACTTAATGGTGAAAAACAAAGCCTTTTCTCTGAGGTTTATAGCAAGACAAAGATAGCCTCACTCACCTCTTCTAGTCAATATAGTATAAGGTACAAATCAATTTAACAAAACCAGTTGCTTTTCCATACAATGGCAATGAACAATCAGCAAATAAAATTAAGGAAGCAAATCCAGTTACTATAGAATCAAAATTAATAAAACATTTAGGAATCAACCAAATATATAATGTCTTTTACACTGAAAACTATAAAATATTGATGAAAGAAATTAAAGTATACACAAATAAATGGAAAGACATCACATGCTCATAATTATTAATAATTAAAATTTAAAAGTTAAGTATTAGTTATTAATGACAATTAATATTTTTAAAATGTTCACACTACTCAAAGAAATCTACAGATTCAATTCCTTCCATATCAAAGTGTCAATGGTATTTTTTTAGATAAATAGAAGAACCACTTCCAAGTTTCATATGTAATTACAAAAAAAAAAAAAAACAATAAACAAAGCAATTTTAAGCAAGAAGAACAAACCTGGTGGTATCACCCTTCCGGTTCCAAAGTGCATTACAAAGTTATAGTAATAAAAACAATAAAAGTACTACTATAAAAACATATATATAGACTAATGAAATAGAATAAATAGACTTGAAAGACCTCATATATATACAGTCAAATGATACACAATGAGAGTGCCAAGGACACAATGAGCAAAAGGATAGTTTCTTGAATAAATGGTAGCGGAAAAACTAGATATGTGCATTTAAAATAATAAAATTGGATCCTTGGGATATGGCAACCCACTCCAGTATTCTTGCCTGGAGAATCCCATGGACGGAGGAGCCTGGGGGGCTACAGTCCACGGGGTCGCAAAGAGTCGGACACGACTGAGCAACTTCACTCACTCACTCATACTATAGACATGGTTAACTCAAAATGAACTAAAGGTTTAAACATAAGTCTTAAAATTGTAAAACTCCTAGAAGCAGACATGGGGAAAAACCTTCTTGACATTGGCTTTGGCAATGATTTATTGGATATGACAAAAAAGCAAAAATAGAAAAGTAGGATTATATTGATCTAAGAAGTTTATGCTTGACAAAGAAAACAATCAACAAAGTGAAATGACAGCTTATGGAATGGGAGAAGATAACTGCAACCATATTTATGATAAACAGTCAATATCAAAAATATATAAGGTTTGCCCACAAATAAATACTAAACAAAATAAACAAATAACCCAGTTAGAATAGGAAAAGTGATTGAATAGATATTACTCCAAAGAAAGAATACATATGGGCAACAAGCACATGAGAAGGTTCTAAACATCATTAATAGTCAAGATTCAGTTCAGTTCAGTTCAGTCGCTCAGTCATATCCGACTCTTTGCAACCCCATGAATTGCAGAACACCAGGCCTCCCCGTCCATCGCCAACACCAGAAGTTCACTCAAACTCACGCCCATCGAATCAGTGATGCCATCCAGCCATCTCATCCTCTTTCTTCCCCTTATCCTCCTGTCCCAAATCCCTACCAGCATCAGAGTCTTTTCCAATGAGTCAACTCTTCGCATGAGGTGGCCAAAGTATTGGAGTTTCAGCTTTAGCATCAGTCCTTCCAGTGAACACCCAGGACCGATCTCTTTAGGATAGACTGGTTGGATCTCCTTGCAGTCCAAAGGACTCGCAAGAGTATTCTCCAACACACTTCAAAAGCATCAATTCTTCGGAGCTCAGCTTTCAATTTTTTTAAATTTAATTTTATTATTATTTTGCTTTACAATATTGTATTGGTTTTGCCATACACCAACATGCATCCCCTATGGGTGTACACATGTTCGCCATCCTGAACCCCCTCCCACCTCCCTCCACATACCATCCGTCTGCCCAACTCTCACATCCATGCATAACCACTGGAAAAAAACCATACCTTGACAAAGTAATGTCTCTGCTTTTTAATATGCTGTCTAGGTTGGTCATAACTCTCCTTCCAAGGAGTAAGCGTCTTTTAATTTCATGGCTGCACTCACCATCTGCAGTGATTTTGGTGCCCAAAAAATAAAGTCTGACACAGTTTCCACTGTTTCCCCATCAATTTCCCATGAAGTGATGGGACCAGATGCCATGATTTTCCTTTTCTGAATGTTGAGTTTTAAGCCAACTTTTTCACTCTCCACTTTCACTTTCATCAAGAGGCTTTTTAGTTCCTCTTCACTTTCTGCCATAAGGGTGGTGTCATCTGCATCTCTGAGATTATTGATATTTCTCCTGGCAATCTTGATTACAGCTTGTGCTTCTTCCAGGTCAGTGTTTCTCATGATGTACACTGCATAGATGTTAAATAAGCAGGATGACAACATACAGCCTTGACGTACTCCTTTTCCTATTTGGAACCAGTCTGTTGTTCCATGGCCAGTTCTAACTGTTGCTTCCTGACCTGCATATAGGTTTCTCAAGAGGCAGGTCAGGTAGTCTGGTATTCCCATCTCTTTCAGAATTTTCCACAGTTGATTGTGATCCACACAGTCAAAGGCTTTGGCAGAGTCAATAAAGCAGCAATAGATGTTTTTCTGGAACTCTCTTGTTTTTTCCATAATCCAGCAGATGTTGGCAATTTGATCTGTGTTTCCTCTGCCTTTTCTAAAACCAGCTTGAACAACTGGGAGTTCACAGTTCATGTATTGCTGAAGCTTGGCTTGGAGAATTTTGAGCATTACTTTACTAGCATGTGAGTGAGTGAAATGTGCAGTAGTTTGAGCATTCTATATTCAAGGTAATGCAAATCAAAATAATTATGCTTCAATAAAAATGAATTAATTAAAAAAAACACACAGAATTTATCTCACATCTCTCTTTGTGGCTAGTATCAAAATCAGAACAAAACACACATTTAGCATTGTATTGATGAAGATATGAAGAAACTGGAACCCTTATACACTGTTGATATGTATGTTTATTGGTACAGTCAATATGGAAAATCATACAGTGGTTCTTCAAAAAATTTCTTATAAGTCCACATCTGTATATGTATACAAAGGAATTGAAATCAAGATTAGAAGTTGTGTCTGTACTCCCATATTCACTGCAACATTATTCACAACAGGCAGAATAAGGAAACAACCTAAATGTCTGTCAAAAAATGAATGGATAAAGAAAAGATGTTATATACATTCAATGGAATATTATTCAGTCATAAAAAGGAAAATCCTGCCATATGTTACAATATAAACTAAGATGACATTTTGCTAACTGAAATAAGCCAGATACAAAAGGACAAATACAGCATAATATGTATCCTATGTGTGTTTTCATCATGAGTAATGATAATTATAGTAAAAATAAAAATGATGAATGGAAATTTTTAGAGGTGATAAATATGATTTAACAGATTATGCTGATTGTTTCACAGATGTATACTTTTCTATAAACTAATTCAATTATATATATTAAATATACCTGTGTATCAATCTTCCCTCAATAAATTTATAAAATAAAAAAGGAGAGTAAACCTTAGAAACTGTCACAGACAAGAGACTCGCTATAACATGGTATCTTGTATGAGATCCTGGAATACAAAATCAGTATTAGATAAAAACTAAGTAAATTTTAATTAAGTGTCAGTTAGTCAGTCAGTTAAGTCACTCAGTCATGTCTGACTCTTTGAGACTCCAAGCCTCTCTGTCCATCACCAATTCCCAGAGTTTACTTAACCTCATGTCCATTGAGTAGGTGATGCCATCCAACCATCTCATCCTCTGTCATCCCTTTCTCTTCCCATCCTCAATCTTTCCCAGCATCAGGGCTTTTTCAAATGAATCAGCTATTTCCATCAGGTGGCCAAAGTACTGGAGTTTCAGCTTCAACATCAGTCCTTCCAATGAACATTCAAAACTGATTTCCTTTAGGAAGGACTGGTTGGATCTCCTTGCAGTCCAAGGGACTCTCAATCATCTTTCTAACACCACAGTTCAAAAGCATCAATTCTTCAGCATTGAGCTTTCTTTATAGGCCAACTCTCACATCCATATGTGACCATTGGAAGAAGCCATAGCCTTGACTAGATGGACTTTTATTGGCAAAGTAATGTCTCTGCTTTTTGATATGCTGTGTAGGTTGGATAACTTTCCTTCCAAGGAGTAAGCGTCTTTTAATTTCATGGCTGCAATCACTATCTGCAGTGATTTTGGAGTAAAAACATGAAAGTACGCCACAGTTTCCATTGTTCTTCAGTCTATTTGCCATGAAGTGATGGGACTGGATGCCATGATCTTCGTTTTCTGAATGTTGAGCTTTAAGCCAACTTTTTCACTCTCCACTTTCACTTTCCCCAAGATGCTTTTGAGTTCCTCTTCACTTTCTGCCATAAGGGTGGTGTCATCTGCATATCTGAGGTTATTGATATTTCTCCCGGCAATCTTGATTCCAGCTTGTGTTTCTTCCAGTTCAGCGTTTCTCATGATGTACTCTGTATATACATTAAATAAACAGGGTGACAATATACAGCCTTGTCGAACTCCTTTTCCTATTTGGAACCAGTCTGTTGTTCCATGTCCAGTTCTAACTGTTGCTTCCTGAACTGCATACAAATTTCTCAAGAGGCAGATCAGGTGGTCTGGTATTCCCATCTCTTTCATAATTGTCCACAGTTTACTGTGATCCACACAGTCAAAGGCTTTGGCATAGTCAATAAAGCAGCAATAGATGTTTTTCTGAAACTCTCTTGCTTTTTCTATGATCCAGCAGATGTTGGCAATTTGATCTCTGGTTCCTCTGCCTTTTCTAAAACCAGCTTGAACATCAGGAAGATCATGGTTCACATATTGCTGAAGCCTGGCTTGGAGAATTTTGAGCATTACTTTACTAGCGTGTGAGATGAGTGTAATTGTGCGGTAGTTTGAGCATTCTTTGGCATTGCCTTTCTTTGGGATTGGAATGAAAACTGACCATTTCCAGTCCTGTGGCCACTGCTGAGTTTTCCAAATTTGCTGGCATATTGAGTGCAGCACTTTCACAGCATCATCTTTCAGGATTTGGAATAGCTCCACTGGAATTCCATCACCTCCACTAGCTTTGTTCGTAGTGATGCTTTCCAAGGCCCACTTGACTTCACATTCCAGGATGTCTGGCTCTAGGTCAGTGATCACACCATCGTGATCATCTGGGTCATGAAGATCTTTTTTGTACAGTTCCTCTGTGTATTCTTGCCATCTCTTCTTAATATATTCTGCTTCTGTTAGGTCCATACCAATTCTGTCCTTTATCGAGCTCATCTTTGCATTACATGTTCCTTTGGTATCTCTGATTCTCTTGAAGAGATCCCTGCTCTTTCCCATCTGTTGTTTTCCTCTGTTTCTTTGCATTGATCGCTGAAGAAGGCTTTCTTATCTCTTCTTGCTATTCTTTGGAACTCTGCATTTTATAATCTTTCCTTTTCTCCTTTGCTTTTTGCTTCTCTTCTTTTCACAGCTATTTGAAAGGCCTCCCCAGACAGCCATTTTGCTTTTTTGCATTTCTTTTCTATGGGAATGGTTTTGATCCCTGTCTCCTGTACAATGTCATGAACCCATTCCATAATTCATCAGGCACTCTATCTATCAGATCTAGGCCCTTAAATCTATTTCTCACTTCCACTGTATAATCATAAGGGATTTGATTTAGGTCATACCTGAATGGTCTAGTGGTTTGGCGTACTCCTTTTCCTATTTGGAACCAGTCTGTTGTTCCATGTCCAGTTCTAACTGTTGCTTCTTGACCTGCATACAGGTTTCTCAAGAGGCAGGTCAGGTGTTCTGGTCTGCCCATTTCTTTCAGAATTTTCAGCAACTTGTTGTTTTCCACACAGTCAAAGGCACTGGCATAGTCAGTATAGCAGAAATAAATGTTTTTTTTCTGAAACTCTCTTGCTCTCTTGCCACTTAACATCTTCTGCTTCTGTTAGGTCCATCCATTTATGTCCTTTATTGAGCCAATCTGTGCGTGAAATGTTCCATTCTATTGTCTTCCTCTTTTTCCTTGCATTGATCACTGAGGAAGGCTTTCTTATCTCCTTGCTATTCTTTAGAACTCTGCATTGAAATGCATATATCTTTTGTTTTCTCATTTGCTTTTTGCTTCTCTTCTTTTCATAGCTATTTGTAAGGCCTCCTCAGACAGGTATTTTGCCTTCTTGCATTTCTTTTCCTTGGGGATGGTCTTGCTCCCTGTCTCCTGTACAATGTCATGAAACTCTGTCCATAGTTCTTGTGTCACTCTATCTATCAGGTCTAGTCCCATAAATCTATTTCTCATTTCTACTGTATAATCATTAGGGATTTGATTTAGGTCATAACTGATTAGTCAAGTGGTTTTCCCTACTTTCTTCAATTTAAGTCTGATTTTGGCAATAAGAAGTTCATGATCTGAGCCACAGTCAGATCCCAGTCTTGTTTGTGCTGACTGTATAGGACTTCTCCATCTTTGACTTCAAAGAATATAATCAATCTGATTTTGGTGTTGACCATCTGGTGATGTCCATGTGTAGAGTCTTCTCTTGTGTTGTTGGAAGAGGGTGTTTGTTATGACCAGTGTCTTCTCTTGGCAAAACTGTATTAGCCTTTGCCCTGCTTCACTCTGTACTCCAAGGCCAAATTTACCTGTTACTCCAGGTGTTTCTTTACTTCCCACTTTTGCATTCCAGTCCACTATAATGAAAAAAACACTGTTTGGGGATGTTAGTTCTAGCAGGTCTTACAGGTCTTCATAGAACCATTCAACTTCAGCCCCTTCAGAATTACTGGCTGGGCATAGACTTGGATTACCATGATATTGAATGGTTTGCCTCGGAAACAAACAGAGATCATTCTGTCATTTTTGATATTCCATCCAAGTACTGTATTTTGGACTCTATACCTACTCTATTTCGTAAGGTTTTCTGGCCCACAGTAGTAGATATAATGGTCATCTCAATTAAATTCACCCATTCCAGTCCATTTTCATTAGCGGATTCCTAAAATGTCGACATGAAAGAGGAGAGAGAAAAAGTTGGCTTAAAGCTGAATATTCATAAAACTAAGATCATGGCATCCAGTCCAATCACTTCATGGAAAATAGATGAGGAAACAGTGGCAGACTTGATGCTTTTGGGCTCCAAAATAACTGCAGATCGTGACTCCAACCATGAAATTAAAAGATGTTTACTCCTTGGAAGAAAAACTATAACCAACCTAGACAGCACATTAAAAAGCAGAGACATTACTTTTCCAACAAAGGTCTGTCTAGTCATGGCTATGGTTTTTTCCAGTAGTCATCTATGGATGTGAGAGTTGGACTATAAAAAAAGCTGAGCAACCTAAGAATTGATGCTTTTGAACTGTGGTGTTGGAGAAGACTCTTCAGAGTCCGTTGGACTGCAAGGAGATCCAACTAGTCCATCCTAAAGGAGATCAGTCCTGAGTGTTAATTGAAAGGACTGATGTTGAAGCTGAAACTCCAATACTTTGGTCACCTGATGCAAAGAACTGACTCATTGAAAAAGATCCTGATGCTGGGAAAGACTGAAGGCTGGAGGAGAAGGGGACGAGAGAGGATGAGATGGTTGGATGGCATCGCCGACTCAACAGACATGAGTTTGGATAAACTCCGGGAGTCGGTGATGGACAGGGAGCCCTGGTATGTTCCAGTCCATGGGTTCATAAAGAGTCGGACACGACTGAGTGACTGTACTGACTGACTGACTCTTGCCATCTCCTGTTTGACCTCTTCCAATCTGCCTTGATTCATTGACCTAACATTCCAGGTTCCTTTGAAATATTGCTCTTTACAGCATCAGACTTTGCTTCCATCATCTGTCACATCCACAACTGGGGGTTGTTTTTGCTTTGGCTCCATCTCTTCATTCATTTGGAGTTATTTTCCACTGATCACCAGTAGCATATTGGGCACCTACCTACCTAGTATTCTCATCTTTCAGTGTCCTATGTTTTTGCCTTTTCATACTGTTCCTGGAGTTCTCAAGGCAAAAATACTGAAGTAGTTTGCCATTTCCTTCTCCAGTGGACCACATTTTGAATGAAATATAGACTTTAGTCAATAATAATGTGTCAACATTGACTCATTAACTGTAATAAATGTATTATACTAATGTAAAATAAAATAATATTAGAAATTAATTGTGAATATATGGGAACACTATGCAATAAAAATCTGTGCAAATTTTCAATAAATATACATTAAGATATGTGCATACACATATATGCTGGAAATATATGCACACTCTGCAAATATACACTAATATATCTATCTATCTATCCATCTGTCTATCATCTGTCTATCTACACTAGAAAGAGTGAAAGTACAATTTGCAGGCTTCATTGTGGAATTTTCTGTTAACCCCCTTCAATGACATGCAAAACATTTTTTTGAGTAGTTACGAGTCAGAGATATTCTAATCCATTGTATGCGTGTGCAAGGTTGCTTCAGTTGTGTCTGACTCTTTGAGACCCTATGGACTGTAGCCTATCAGACTCCTCTGTCTGTGGTATTCTTCAGGCAAGAATACTTTGGTAATCTTGGGGCTGAATACTTGAGGTTGTCATGCCCTCCTCCAGGAGATCTTCCTGATCCAGGGATCAAACCCACGTCTCTTATGTCTCCTGTATTGGCAGCCAGTTTCTTTAACACTAGTGCCACATGGGAAGCCCATTCTAACCCAATAAATAAGCCTGAATCTAAATACAAAATTAATAAAAATACAATTTCAGAAGCTGCTTTTCTGTGCCAGTGTTTGGAATAAGTATAATTATTTTTGAAAATCCAACATAATCAAATATTGACTGTGTCTAACATGTAAACTCCCTGTTAAAATAAACATACCTGTCAATTGCAAAAGTTCGTATAGCCGTGAGCTTGAATAAACAAGGAGAAATGGATGTGACTTGAATAGAGCCTGCTTACCTCACTTTGGCTTGATTCCTAGAAGCAGGGGCTTCCTCGGGCTGCACATTGCTGGCTCACATCACAATAAATGCAAATTTACTAAATAGAGGTGTGTATGAGTTTGGACTTCAGAGTTGTGTGAAGTTGGGAAATATCCAACCTCCTTGTGCCTCAGTTTAAAATAATGCTTAGCACACAGTAAGTAGGACTGTTCAAAATTATCTTATGATCTCAATATTATTCTCCCTTCCTGTTGCTACTTCTACTATTTCATTATTTGTTTAACTCTTATTTGTCAAATACTTGTAATATGTCATATCTGGCACTGTGATAAGCACATTCAATATATTAGATCATTTACCTTTATAGGAACCTAGGCAAACACAAACTTGTGAACTTACAAAACTCATATGTTATACTAACATGTTATACTAACAAAACTCATATTTTATACTAACATGTTAGTATAGTAATATATAATATTAATAATATATATAATATATATAATATTCCCTTACAATATATAATATATATAATATATATATAATATATAATATTCCCTTACAATAGTAAGGGAAATATTCTTTTGTCTTTAAAAAACCTGCAAGTTTTCAAAGTGAATTTAGGGGGAAATAGAAATATCCAGAATGAGGTAATTGGAATCAGATATCTGGTTTTAAAATGCGTGTGCATGCGCACGAGCACATCTGTGTGTGCGTGTGTGTGTGTTCAGTCAGTCAGTCATCTTCAACTTTTTGCAACTCCAGGGATTGTAGCCTGCCAGGCTCCAGGCTCCTCTGTCCATGGGATTCTCTGGGGAATAATACTGGATTGGGTTGCCATTCCCTTCTCCAGGGTATCTTCCCCACCCAGAGATCAAACCTGTGTCTCCTACATCCTGTGCATTGGCAAGCAAATTCTTTACCACTGAGCCATCTGGGAAGCCCAGGTTAAAAATATAATCTACTGTAATTAATTAGTAAACTGGTAGACTGGGGCAAATCAATTTCTCTTTCTGTGCCTCATATGTCCTTTTTGAGAATAAAGCAAGATAGGGCTGTAGACATCTAGATCAATGGCTTGATATCTAAATAAAACATAAGAAGAGTGCCTGGTATGGAGAAAGGTAGGCTACCATGATTCTTATAAGTTTCTTTAGAATTATTTAAAGATAAACTTAAGCAAAGAATCAATATACTTATTAGAAAATTGCTGACAAAAAAATACTTTCTGTAGCTTGCCCCACACTTGAAATATATTTTGTCATTTTCAACTTGTATTGATTGCTTGCCTGTAATGTTCAGTAACTTCCTCTCTACCTTTATAAATACTGCTATTGTAATTGTCAAGTTCTTCCACAAAAGCCACACTATCTTGTGTCCTGAATTTATTATATCTCTACAATACATATGGTCAAAACAATTTCTCATATGATGTTTTTGAATTGATATATAAATTTTGGACTGGTATTAAAAGTTTTGAATACGATTGTCATTTCCCCTTTAACATTAAAGGACATCCTCTGAAGTCAGAACTCTATCTCTTCACTTATATAAACTTTCAGTATTTTGTGTTTGCAAATGAATTGACTATAATTTAATGGTCAAGTCTTGAACTCAAATGGTTTAGATTTTTATATGTTGTCTAATTATTGTAGCATTTATTACGCATATGTCTATGAAATAATGCAATACTGAAGGTAGAAAAAATTTGACTATATAATAATAGAAATTATAACAATAGAAATTGTTGCAGAATATTTCTTGATTGCAAAAAAAAAAAAATCTTTCAGAAATTTTTTTATACTCTTCTCATCAACATCAGAAAATAAAGGTTCTGCAAATGCCCTACTATGCTTACTCATATGCCAAAAGTGCCATCTTCAGTGTCAGATATATCGTAGTTATTTAGGTCAATAAATTGCTCAGTTGAGAATGACTAATACGTTATATATGTGTGTATATATATATGTGTGTGTGTATGTATGCTTCATTTTGGAATGGATATAAATTATGTGCATATATGTAGGTTTGGGATTTTCCTGGTGGTTTATCTGGTAAAGAATTTTCCTTCAATGCAGGAGACTTGGGTTCAATTTCTGAGTTACAAAGATCCCCTGGAGAAAGGAATGGCTACCTACTTCAGTATTCTTGCCTGGAGAATCCAGTTGTCAAAGGAGCCTGGCAGGCTGTATCCATGGGGTTGCCAACAGTCAGACATGACTGAGTGACTAAAACACACACATACATATGTAGGCTTAATTTAGAATAATTATCAAAGTAAAATATGTTCAAAATACATAAAGAAAAATATGTTATTGTATGATATATATCTTTTTAATCATGTTTTCTTATAAGTCTGTACTAATCAACCTTGGGCTTCCCAGGTGGTGCTAGTGGTAAAGAACATGCCTGCCAATGCAGGAGACATAAGAGATTCTGCTTCCATCCCTGGGTTGGGAAGATCCCCAGGAGAAGGAAATGGCAACCCACTCCCATATTCTTGCTTGGAGAATCTCATGGGAGGAGGAGTCTGGTGGGCGATGGTCCATAGGATCTCAAAGAGTTGGACACAACTGAAGTGACTTAGCACATAGCGCAGCACAGTCAGTATGAGACCTTTTAATTTCACTGAACTTTTTTCTTATGAATAATTTTCCCTGTTTATATCATGTGTACAGTATAGACCATCTATGAGATCTCTGAAAAAGGTCATTTGTTTCTCTTAAGAAAGTAGTAATGCATTCTATCAAATTAGTATGTTTGTTAATTTTACTCAATTGACCACCTCATGCGAAGAGTTGACTTATTGGAAAAGACTCTGATGCTGCGAGGGATTGGGGGAAGGAGGAAAAGGGGACGACAGAGGATGAGATGGCTGGATGGCATGACCGACACAATGAACATGAGTTTGAGTGAACTCCGGGAGTTGGTGATGGACAGGGAGGCCTGGCGTGCTGCAATTCATGGGGTCGCAAAGAGTTGGACACGACTGAGCAACTGAACTGAACTGAACTGAGTCATTTCTTAAATTTTGTGATAGTCTTGCCCATATCATTGACATGATAAAACTTTGAATGCTTTGGTTAAGAAATTTTAACATGCTATATAAAGAGAAAACTTTTTGTGATTCAAATAAAATAACCCACCATCACTCTGGATTTTAGTTTTGCTGTGATTCATGTCCCCATCATCCTAGCATGATGTTCTGCCCAGTATTAAGTCCTACTGAATAAAACCTTTCAGAAAAAATCTCCACATATTGAACTTTCTTTTGATATCAATTTATGATAAACAAAAATATAAATTAAACAAAGCCACATTAAGCAATTATCTCTAACATAAGCAATACAATATCAATTTTATTGAATACATCATAATAATCTATTTTAAAACCTGAAGCATAAATTGAAGATAGTTCTGTTCTCAAACTATTTGGAAGATAAGCTACCCAAATTGAAGCTCATAGCCTAACTTCATATGTCAAACTTCTCAGATTGCTGATTTTGACATGAAAATATACAGAACCTCTGACAAATGCTGCTGCTGCTGCTAACTCACTTCAGTCATGTCCAACTCTGTGCGACCCCATAGACGGCAGCCCATCAGGCTCCCCCGTCCCTGGGATTCTCCAGGCAAGAACACTGGGGTGGGTTCCCATTTCACTCTCTAATGTATGAAAGTGAAAGTGAAAGTGGAGTCGCTCTGTCGTGTCCGACTCTTAATGACCCCATGGACTGCAGCCTACCAGGCTCCTCCATCCATGGGATTTTCCAGGCAAGAGTACTTAAGTAGGGTGCCATTGCCTTCTCTGCCTCTGACAAGTATATCCATCTAAAATCTGCATTTATGCATTTTTAAATTTACAACTATTTTAAAATATATACTTCCAAATTTGTTAAGGACACTTTTTTCTTGCTGATTTATGTTAACTGCAAAAGTATAAGATGTAAAGCACACCATAGCATATATTTTGAGAGCATGTGACCTCAGATAGAATGATTTATATTTCACTTTCAAGTGGCTGATAATATACAAAGTGAGATTTGTCATTAAAGTGTGCAAATTTTGAGTGTATTCAGGGAATTCTCATGAATATTATCCTTAAAATATTAGGGAGTCCAACTCCTTAACAATGCCAAGAATGGGGCAGCTCAATCACGGTGGGAGGAAATGAACTAAGGTAACATATTTTCACATCTTCCAGTGCCTGATGAAATCTACAAAGAATAATAAAAGCACTTAATGTTCACATACTTTCTACTTTCACCATGTCTCCTACATGAATGCTATGTAATTGAATTATCATCTTGGTCCTCATCTCTACTTTAAATTTTAATGCTGTTAAATTTTATTTGGAGTTTGTTAGATTTTGGGAATCTAAGTGGGAATAACTTGTAATCATAGCAGCTGTCACAGATGGATCTGAGTTAAAACATGCCTTTCCAGCAAGACCTATTATTTTTATATGTATAGACTAAGGGTATACTTAAATGTAGAGTACATCATGTGAAACTCTGGGCTGGAAGAAGCACAAGCTGGAATCACGATTACCGGGAGAAATATCTCCCTTTAATTAAGTCAGAGATGTAGAATTTAGGACACTCTGAGACATTACCTTGTAAAATAGCTTGTTTTATGTTCCTAAAGCTACCTTGTTCTGTGTTAGAGCTACTAATCGTCTTGATGTAAGTTTTAAATAAATGTATTTCTTTAGAGCTGAAAAAAAACAAAAGAAATATCAATAACCTCAGATAAGCAAATGACACCACCCTTATGGCAGAAAGTGAAGAGGAACTAAAAAGCCTCATGATGAAAGTGAAAGTGGAGAGTGAAAAAGTTGGCTTAAAGCTCAACATTCAGAAAATGAAGATCATGGCATCTGGTCCCATCACTTCATGGGAAATAGATGGGGAAACAGTAGAAACAGTGTCAGGCTTTATTTTTTTGGTTTCCAAAATCACTGCAGATGGTGACTGCAGCCATGAAATTAAAGCATATTGAAAAGCAGAGACATTACTTTGCCAACAAAGGTCTGTCTAGTCAAGGCTATGGTTTTTCCAGTGGTCATGTATGGATATGAGATTTAGACTGTGAAGAAAGCTAAGTGCTGAATAATTGATGCTTTTGAGCTGTGGTGTTGGAGACTATTGAGAGTCCCTTGGACTGCGAGGAGATCCAACCAGTCCGTTCTAAATGAGATCAACCCTGGGTGTTCTCTGGAAGGAATGATGCTAAAGCTGAAACTCCAGTATTTTGGTCACCTCATGAGAAGAATTGACTCATTGGAAAAGACTCTGATGCTGGAAGGGATTGGGGGCAGGAGGAAAAGGGGACGACAGAGGCTGGATGGCATCACCAACTCAATGGACAAGAGTTTGAATGAACTCCGGGAGATGGTGATGGAGAGGGAAGCCTGGTGTGCTGGGATTTATGGGGTCACAAACAGTCGGACATGACTGAGTAACTGAATTGAACTGAAGTGAAGGGTATACATGCTGGCATCTTCACCAAGGTATTATAAGGTCAAGGTAAGTTTCAATGGATGGTGAATGCTCAATTTAATAGAAGAGTTTGTGAAATATCAAAATTTCTTTGGGGCAAGTAGATCATTTTGTATAGACAAACTCTCAAGCACAATCTAGGAAATCTGTATTACACAGGAGACTTAGAAGGAAAGTAGCTTTTAATTTTCTTAATAGTGCAAAATTAAAATATGTAGCAAATATATGCATTCAGATCGTATACTTCCATCTTTTTTCTGTCCTGGTTCATAGACATAAGTAGGAAAATAGCTCAGTTCAGTAAAACAGTATGCTTTCCACATGAAAAGCTGATAGACACCACTCAAGATTGAGAAATAGTGTATGCTCGCATTCCTAGTGGTTCTTGCTCCTGTGGAGGGAGCAATTATGTTCTAGGCTGAAGTTAGAGCCTCAGAGCTGCCCCCAGACACTGGCTGAGGAACCCAGATCTTTCCTTGCTGTAAAATCTCTTTACAACTTCTGGGCTTCAAATCCAGATGCTGCACCACCCTGTAGATCTAATTAGGCAAGCTTTATATACATATTCAATGTAATTACAATTTTAGCTAATTTTTGCCTGCTATCTACGAGATGCATGAAGCTAGGCACTTCCCAAAAGGGACCCATTATTTCAGTTAGTTATCAACTGTATGAACTCTCTTCTTTACAGAACTCATAATTTTAAGCTCTTGATGTGAACAAAGGGGTAAAAGTTAAGCCTCTGAGGGTATTGGTTAGATCGTCCATATATAGCACTTAGATGAATCATGCAAATTACCTGTAATGAAACAGCTACCTAGTATTTCCTGGCTCAAATGATATTGAACTATGTTACTTGCTTGACAATAGGTTGTTGGTTTAACAAAGTTAAATCATACATCAGAAGCAGTATTTGATGAACTCTGACATAAACTCCTGAGGAATTATCTACAAAATTAAGCACACAATGCTTTCTATCTCCACAGACCCAAAATAATCACAAAGTAAGATATAATGTATCCAGATACCAGTGGGCTTCTAGCCTCAGTGTTATTTCTATTCCTGTAAGTCCCCTACACATTAATGAATTTTGTTCCAAGAGCGCATTCATAAGTCCAATTTGTTTGTAAGTCCAACAAATTATCTTACGTAACCAACTAACACAATCAGCTATATAATACTATACTGTAATAGGTTTATAATACTTTTCACACAAAAAATACATAAAAAACAAACATTAAAAATAACCATTTTTAATGTTATAGTAGGCTGCAGTCCATGAGGTCACAAAGAGTGGGACATGACTGACAGACTTCACTTTCACTTCTAATTTTCATGCATTGGAGAAGGAAATGGCAACCCACTCCAGTGTTCTTGCCTGGAGAATCCCAGAGATGGGGGAGCCTGGTGGGCTAGCATCTATGCGGTCACACAGAGTCGGACACGACTGAAGCGACTTAGCAGCAGCAGCAGCAGCACAGAGCCTTGAAAAGTACATTAGTATGGTATGACAGCTGGCATACAGGTGTTGGCCTGGCATCATGTAACTAGACAAGAATAGGTACTAAATAGAAGATGTGGGAAATGGTAGAGCTGAAGGATCCTCAGCAATAGGAGATAGAGGACAAGCTGCAGTTCATGCATGTCTGACATTGATGGCCCAGGTTCTGCTTCCTTGCTAGGTTCAATTCTATCCACCCTCTTGAAAAAAATGAACCAGTGATGTTTGGTAAGTACTGTACCAGCTACACTACCACTGCTTTTATGTTTGCTTCTGGAATTCTGGGTTTGAAATAAAGATACCACACTACTGAACTCTATACAGTACTTTACAGTAGAGTACAACCATTTATAGAGGATGAACTCTTGTCACAATAAATAAACTTACATGATTGGGTATGCAAACACATGCATCTTTCAAAGTTCATGACTTGAATGTTCATTTGTAGTGGACTTATACTTTTCATTGTTTCAAGGCACCAACGACTTAAAAGTATATACCAAAATGAATGCACGCTTTGCCATAAACATCGATAATACAATTATTTGGACTTATATATCAGTAAATTGATTATATGAATATTTATGTTATATCCCTGGTGGCTCAGAGGTAAAGGATTTACCTGCCAATGAAGGAGATGTGAGTTTAATCCCTAAGTCAGGAAGATCCCCTGGAGAAGGAAATGGCAACCCACTCCAACATTCTGTCCTGGGAAGTCCCATGGACAGAGGAAGCTGATGGACTACAGTCTATGGAGCCACAAGAGTCAGACACAATTTGGTGGCTGTGTGTGTGTTTAGTTACTCAGCCATGTCCAACTCTTTGCAATCCCAGGAGCTATATTTCTTCAGGGTAAACAAAAAAGTTGATTATGTGAATATTTATAGTATGTAGTATACAGCATATAATTACATATATTTATTTATGCAATATTTATTATGGAGTGAGACTCAGGGTATAATCCATCTTAAAGCAAAAATTTTAACCACTTGTGAACCTATCATACCATGAAACAAGTTATTTGCTTCCAAATTAGAGTAGTGGGACAGGCACAAAACAGACATGCCCATTCCAAAATGAAAAATTGAAAGAATAAAAGGGATCATAGATCCCAGGGAAGTCCAAAAGCCAGCAGGGCATATTTATTAGATTTTAATGCTTGAAAATATTCCTCTGTGGCTTGAAGGTCTTTTCTCTGGGCTCACTGGGGAACTGGCCTACACTCCCAGCCCAGAAAGGTACCCTCAGTTCAGCCCTCTGAATCTGTTGCTCTGCCTCTACAGTTTTCCTTTATTTCATCCTATCTCTGTCCCTTTCTGTCCAAGTTACCAGTATTTATCCCTGTCCATCTTTCATGCCATTCCTAAGAATCCATGACATTAGACAAGAAGGTCCTTGCAGACTTTTCCTGGATTGCTGCTTTTTTCCTTGGCTTATTCTCAGACGCTTGATCATATACGTGAGTCATTCATCTAAAGACTTTAACAAAAGATTTTCCAGCCACACACTTGGCCCTAATTCCAGACCATGTTGTCTGGATAGGCCAATGATTTTCCAAATCATCAGGTGCTGTTTCCCTCTTCTTTAACAATTAATTCCTCAATTTATCATTAATTTTGCATTTTACTCCAAGCAGCAAAGAGTAAAGGTTGAACCTTCTATATTTTGCTTGGAAATTTCCTCATTCAGACATTCTGTTCATAATAACATATGTATTCTCCAAAACAAGAAGGACATTGACTACTGCTCTTCCCTGTTCTTTCTGAGTCCTTACCAGAATTGCTTTTAACATCTATATGTCTGCCAGTACTCTCTTAAATAAATATTGCATTATTTTGGCAATTGATAGATTCTGATAATAGCTGACATGACAAAATGACCCTATATAGAGGGAAGGCAGAATTCTTTATTATTTACAATTCCAAGGAGAAGGCTATCACAGACATGGATGGGCTTAGGGTGCTGAACCTGGGAATGGGTACAGCAAGCTGCAACCGTTGGCTATTTAGTGTGGCAAGTGTGGTTGGTTAGCTAGGTTTTGCAGGCTTCTTGTGGACTCAGTATTCTAAATGATTCCACAAGCCCAAGGAGGAAAATGTCATTTTGAGATGTTTGGCATCGAGGCCTCTGGCCCTTGAGCTGTATTTTTGCAACCCAAGACTGCTAGAATCTGATAAGGCAAACAGCTGAGGCATGAATTCATGAATTCAGAAAACTACCCATTAAGGGAACTGAGAATTGTTTACCCATGTTCTTAAAACAGGGTCAAGATGGCATTCATGAAATATTGCAAAGGAGTCTAGATTTTTTTTTTTTAATCAAGGGCCTCAAAATTATTCTGGCCTCTATCTACAATCAACAAAGGTCTGGATAGTGAAGCTATGGTTTTTCTAGTAGTCATGGATGGATGTGAGAGTTGGACCATAGGGAAGGCTGAGCATTGAAAAATTGATGCTTTTGAACTGTGGTGTTGGAGAAGACTCTTGAGAGTCCCTTGGACTGCAAGGAGATCAAACCAGTCAATCCTAAAGGAAATCAACACTCAATATTCATTAGAAGGACTGATTCTGAAGGTGAAGCTCTAATACTTTGGCCACCTGATGTAAGGAGCTGACTCATCAGAAAAGACCATGATGCTGGGAAAGATTGAAGGCAGGAGGAGACAAGGATGACAGAGGACAAGATGGTTAGATGGCATCACTTACTCAATGGACATGAGTTTCAACAAGCTCTGGGAGATAGTGAAAGACAGGGAAGCCTGGCGTGTTCCAGTCCATGGGGTTGCAAAGAGTTGGACACGGCTGACTGAACAACAGCAAAAAGCCCATCACCCAATTTCAAAGTCACTTTCACATGTTCAGTATTCATTACAATAGCTCTCCATTTCCCAGTATCAAAGTCTTTCCTAGTTCCTGAGGGGTGCCATTACTTGTCACAAACTCAGTAGCTTAAAACCAACATTTTTCTCTTAGTTTTGGGGATTTGATGTTCAAATCAAGTTTCTACAGGGCCATGTTCTCTCTGAAGAAGAAACTGCCCCATTCATTCTCTTAGCATGGGCAAGAATCCTTGGTTTGTATCTGTATTATGGCAATCTCTGCCTACATCTTCATGTAGCATTCTTTATGTGTCTATGTGTCTGTGTCCATTTATATCAACAACAGTCTTTTACTTAAGACCCACTGTAATGACCTCATCTTAACTTGATTGATATCAAGATATATTTCCAAACAAGGTCATATTCTGAAGTTTTGGGAAAAGCATGAATTTGGGGGGAACATCATCCATTCAGTGTGTCTATAAATAGATATTTCTCCATGAAAATATTTTTTCAGTAGGAATAAAACACTCAGGCAAATTTAAAGAATGTATTATAATTTCAAGGTTAAATATTCAAGCTGGAAACTCTAGGACTTGTTTTACATCCTATTTCTTTCACCTACTAATGATACGACCTTGGGTAGCTTACCTAGATCATAGTGCCAATCCATGTTCATTATTGTTGAAAGAAAAAATGATGTGTTTTTTGATAAATGCATGTTTAACTTCTAATCCTGAGGATTCATTCATGTTTTAGCTGTTACTTGTCACTCATTGAAGACTTTTAGATATTGTTTAGGAAAAAATATTTACAATTACTCAATTAATTTGAAACTTTATTATTTATTGTTTCTTACATATGTGCCTATCTTAAACATGTATGTGATTCTTTACTGCAGCAGAATAATGGGTTAATATTAATATTCTTAAAAATTCTAAGAAATTATCAATCTCTTTAATTTATAAAGACATATACTGAAGTTTGAGAATATATAAAAACACATAAAATTAACTATTAGAAAGCTTATGTTTCTGAATAGTATGTGTATAGACACACTGAAGAAAGTAAGGAGAAGGATAGATACACCATCATACCTCATCCCAACATTGGGAAGCCCAACACAGAGAGACACTGTCCCAGGAGAGGAGACTGAAGTAAGTGACCCACTTCAAAACAAATTCCAGGCTGTTCAGTCCCAACACCTGGCTGACTCTTATGGATTTACATGGCTTTCAACAGACTCATTTAACCCGGACCCCTGGTTCAAATCATACCCAGCTCTCTACCCTGGCTTTGGAGTGCTCCCAATCAGCATTTCTATATACTAACAATAAACTATCAGAAATAGAATAAACAAAACAATGGCATTTATAACAACATCAAAAATAATAAAATACTTAGGGATAAATTTAACTAAGGAGGTGAAAGTTCTGTACATTGAAAATTACAACATATTGAAAAGCAGAGACATTACTTTGCCAACAAAGGTTCGTCTAGTCAAGGCTATGGTTTTTCCTGTGGCCATGTATGGATGTGAGAGTTGGACTGTGAAGAAGGCTGAGCGCCTAAGAATTGATGCTTTTGAACTGTGGTGTTGGAGAAGACTCTTGAGAGTCCCTTGGACTGCAAGGAGATCCAACCAGTCCATTCTGAAGGAGATTAGTCCTGGGATTTCTTTGGAAGGAATGATACTAAAGCTGAAACTCCATTACTTTGGCCACCTCATGTGAAGAGTTGACTCATTGGAAAAGACTCTGATGCTGGGAGGGATTGGGGGCAGGAGGAGAAGGGGATGACAGAGGATGAGATGGCTGGATGGCATCACTGACTCGATGGACGTGAGTCTGAGTGAACTCCAGGAATTAGTGATGGACAGGGAGGCTTGGCGTGCTGCGATTCATGGGGTCACAAAGAGTTGGACATGACTGAGTGACTGATCTGATCTGATCTGAATGAAAGTAGTTGAAGACACAAATAAAAAAGACATCCCATGTTTATGGATTAGAAGAATGCATATTGTGAAAATGTCCATACTACCAAAAGAAATCTATAAATTTCAGAGAAATCCCTGGATTGGATTGATTTTCAAAGATAATCAATGGAATTTTTCAAAGAAGTAGACACACATAAACACAATCCTACAATTCATATATTTTGAGGTTACAAAATACCTCCAATAGACAACACAGTCCTGAGAAAGAAGAGCAAAACTGGAAGCATCATACTTCCTGATTTCAAACTTTATCACAAAGCTATAACAATCAAACAATACAGTTGTGTCATAAAATCATTTACATCAACAAATGGAATAGAATCAAGAGCCCAGGAATAAACCCATGCTTATGCAGACAACTAATATCTGAGAAGGGAAACAAGAATACTCCTCCAATGTCTTTGGGAGAGGACATTCTCAATGGTGTTGGGAAAATGGGATAATCATAAACAGAAGACTTAATTTGGAGCCCTGTCTTATACAACTCTCTTTCTCACACACACACCAACTCAGAATGGATTAAAGACTTAAATGTAATACCTGAAACTGTAAAACTACTAGAAGAAATCAAGGGGAAATTTGTTCTTAATGTTGATTTGGCAAAAAATTTTGGATATGAAATCAAAAGCAAAAATAAACATTGTGACTACATCAAATATAAAATTTATGCACATCCAAGGAGACATTTAATTAAATAAAAGGCAACCTATGAAATGGAACAAAAGTTTTGCACACCATTTTTCTGATGTGCTAACAAACAAAATGTATAAGGAACTGATACTATTCAATATCATAAACAAACAAACAAAAGATAATCCAATTTAAAAAATGGTTAAATGATTTGAATAGACATTTTTCCAAATGGCCAGCATATACATGAATAGATACTTAGCATAACTAGTCATCAGGAAAATGCAATTAAAACCAAAATGAGATACCACCTTGTACCTATGAGAATGGCTATCATCAAATAAAACAGGAGACAAGTGTTGATGAGAATGTGGAAAAAAATTGGAACTCTGAGGTACACTGGAAGGAATGCAAGTTTGTACAGCCACTATGGAAAACAGTATGGATATTTCTCAAAAATTAAAACTAGAACTACCATATGATCAAGCAACTTCACTTCTGGGTATATATTTAAAAGGAATGAAATCACTCTCAGAAAGGGATGTCTGCACATCCCTATATTTACTGTGGCATTATTCCAAATAATCAAGACATGAAAACTACCTAAGGGCTTATGGATGAATGAAAGAATAAATAAATATTATATGTGTGTGCGGGTGTGTGAGTGTCTGGGTGTGTGTACTCAGTTATGTTCAACTCTGTGACCCCATGGACTGTAGCCTGCCAGGCTCCTCTGTCCATGAAATTTTTCAGGCAAGGATATTTGATTGGGTTGCCCTTTTCTACTCCAGGGAATATTTCCAACCGATTGAACCTGCATCTCTTATGCCTCCTGCATTGGCAGAAGGATTCATTACCACTTTTGTGCTTATTCTTTAAGCATAAAGCATGTTAAAATAAAATTATTTCTATATTAACTGGAAAATAGTGAAGAATATAGCTGCATTTGAAAAATATATCATTAAGTTTTTCTTCTGCTGTACTATATTATGGGTAATCTTTTGTTACACAATTCTTTTTAATAAAATTTTAAATAGCTCACTGAGGGCAAGTGCTACTTGATAAAAAATGCAAATAAAATAAAATTTACTACAATCGCAATTGCAATCTGATATATCACAAAACTTATATGATTTATATTTTGGGTAAGACAAGCATTCTTAATTGTGAATTTGCTATAGATAAACCTATACAATTGTAAGTGAATAGTTACTGGGATTACATATGCTATGAATCTATCAAGCCAGTACCAATATTCATGTGTCAAGAATTATTAATAACCTAAAAATTTAATTTAATTTTGTTTGTTAGGAAAAAGATGTCAGAAAATGAGATAGACTCATTTATGATTGTGATTCTTAATAGGTATTTCAAAATGAGATCAGAAGTAATAATAATAATTTACTGGTAATAAATAAAAATATGAAGATATATTTTATTCCAAATAATGTCAAAATTTTGGATACAGTAAATGGTTATCAACCTAAATCATTTTTCTGTTTAGTTTTTTATTTTTGGAGTTGAGTGCTATACTTATTACCTTGATTGTGGTGACAGTTTGTTTCATAAGTGTTTTCATATGTACAAACTCATCAAATTACATATATATGGAATATCTTCAGATTTGTGCACATCAATAAAGTTGTGAAAAATCAATATAAAATAAAAAAGATTAGGTTATTTGATTTCTAAGATGAATTCCATTTCCAAAATTCATTTAATATGTGACTCTGTAATTCTATTTCTGTGTCAATATTTATAGGTTAGATATTCCCCATATATCACAAAACCTATCTACCTCTCTGCCATGATGTCCAAGTTGTCCAGTCTTTTCAGAACTGGTTAATCTCCCAGAACGTGTATAGATACCCTTGAATACTTCCCAGTCCTCCTACCACTTTTATGAAACATTTCCAGAGTTCAGTTTGAGCCATGTAGGCAGACAGATGTTTATTCATTTATGTGTGCATTTGTTTGTTTGTTTATACATACATTTGTTTATCTTTCAGTTTTAACTGCTATATGGCAGTTAAACTGCTATATAACTGTATATCAATATATAACTGCTATACAGTACTATATATGTATAATGTGTACAGCATAATAATTTGACTTACATATATCATGAAATCATTATCACAATAAGATTAGTGCATATCCATCATCTCATATAGATACAAAATTAAAGAAACAGAAAAAAGAATTTCTTTGTAATGAGAACTCAGGATTTACTCGCTGAGCTCTCACATATAACATACATCAGTATTAATTATATTTATTGTGTTGTATATTACATCCATAGTACTATTTATGTTGTAACTGGAAGTTCATACTTTTTGACTGTCTTCATCCAATCCTGCCTTTGGCCAATCCCTGCTTCTGGTAACCACAAATCTTATCTCTTTTCCTATGAAATTATTTGTTTTTGCTTGTTATTGAAGCATAGTTGAGTTACAATATTGTGTTAATTCCTTGTACCCAACACTGTGATTGGATATTTCTGTACATTTCTAAATGATGCTAAGTCTAGTTAACATGTCACCATACAGAGATATTGCATATTTATTTACCAAATTCCCCACATTATACACTTCATATTTGTGACTCATTTGTTAAGTCTGTACCTCTTAATCTCCTTCACGTGTTTCTCTTCTTTCCTACTTCCCCTCCTCTCTGACAACTAGCTATTTGTTCTTGGAATCTATAGCTATGTTTCTATTTTGTTACATTGAACCCCCTTTTATATAATGATAAATCCTTACCTTGCCATGTATTGCAGCATAAAGGAAATAGGAATGCACTTTTATGATCAATATTTCTTATTTTTCTTCTTTTGGTACCAATCTATACACTAAATAATTCAGTTTGTTAGTCTGATCAACATGGTTTTGAAAAATGCTGGCTCAAACCATGTGTGTAATGTGTGCATATAAAAGTTTTGCTTGAATGACTATGTGATGGACAAATCAACTCTCTAGGCTTTACTGTTTAAATTACCTTTCTGATAGAAAAGTAGAGAATTCATGTTGAAACATAAGTATATAGTCAAATAATGTTTTTCTTCCTTAAACTAAAAACCTTGTTTTGTTTTGTTTTTTTAACAAGGTTATTTCTTACAGATAAACAACCATATTCTATCGCACTAATTTTCCTGAGAATAATTTTGAGTATAGAATAAAAAGTTGTATTTATTGAAAGAGTTAAGAGATAATCCTTTATAAGTCTTAAAATAGATACTGAAATTTCAGGATGGCAAACGTAGCAGCTGGTCCAGTGGGCATGTCTTTAAGTCCCTGTTTTTCACTGGGGAATGAGCATGTGAAATGAGGAGACCAGACATTTTTGTAGAAAGTCTGAAGAAGTATACAGAAGATTGGGATATTGTGGAGGATGTGTCTTCAATTCCAGTCTCTGCTCACCAAAGAAAAAAGTCATTCTTTTGTTTTGCTTCTGACTCTTCTGCTTTATTTTGTCAAACTGGCCTACCAGGAATGGAAAAGGAGACTCTGGATGGTACTTTGTCAACTGGCTACATTTGTTTCCACATAAAATTGCTTTCTGATTCACAAAAGACCAGATGATTCTAGAATGAGGAATCTCAAGATTTCAAAAATGTTGAGATAAATATTGAATGGACTATATTTAAACTAGACTAATTGCAGGTCTATATTTTATATTAGAAGTTTTCTACTAAATTTTGCTATTCATTCTATTATACTGTTCATAGCTCTCATCCTGGAATTATCATAAAAAGCATGATCATGGAAACAAATGGGAAAAACACAGAAAATATAAAATTTCTGTTTAATGTTTACCAGTGCATACTGTTTGAGAATTCCAGGGAGGGATTTATTAATATTATTTGTTTTATATGCAATTTCCTCCCTGGACACCTTGGGAGCTTTGAGATATGTAGTTGTGTCTTTTTCTGTACATGTATGTGTGTATGTATCCAACTGACAGTAGTCTGGATCTGACATAAAAGTAATTTCTTTTCTAATTAATGTTATCTAATTATTTTCTAATCAATGCTATCATAAAAAGAAATGTTAACTTAGGACAAAGATAGCATGCATAGATTGAGAAGTTCACATAACAAAATGTTTGCCTTAGTCAGATGAAAATTTTGTTAAATCTTTTATATTTTCTTCATTTTTCAAGAAAAAAGAAACCTGTGCTAGTGACTTTACTATGATATATTTGCAAATCAATTATGTACAATTGAGCAATACAGCCATATGATGTAGGGTAAAAATGTAAATATGTCTCCTTATGTATTTATAAGCATATGCATATAACTATAATATACATATTTGTTAATATACATACACAGATTTGTTTGCTATACTGATTTAAACTATGGGGGACACATCATAATCGCATTATAAAATTCTGATGCTGCTCAACTGTGGGTGTCTTGACTGACTCTTTAGGGACTAATGTTGATCTTTATTTTTCCCTGCTGCATTATGAGGGAAATATAATAAAGTGCTTAAATTTTGTGGGATACTCCTTGATATCTCCCAATGGTAAAGATTATCATAAAACATTATAGTTTTTCAAGAACTTTGAAATCCAAACAGGATTCACTTTTGTAACATATTGTGTAAGTACTTGCCATATTGATATTTCATACTTTCATGATTATCCAATTATCTCAAAAGGTCTTTCTTTGATTTCAACTTTTATAGTGAATTATACATTTTTATTATTTAATAATACCTTGTCTAGCAGCATGTTGCTTTAAATCATTTAAAAATTAATTAATTGATTAATTTAAAATACATTTTTAGAGTAATTGTAGGCTCACAGCAAAACTTAGACAGGGAGAGGTCCCATCTACTCCCTATCCTATTCTTGAGAAGCCTCTCTATTATTGACATACCCCACCAGAGTGATACAGGTGTTGGAAATGATAAGCCTATAGGGACAAATCATTATCACCCCAACACCATAGTTTAAATTAGGCCTTTATGTTGCTGTTGTATTTCCTTAATTGGTTTAGACAAATTCACGCTTACATAAATCCACCAATAATATATTATATTGTCACTGTACTATAATCCTATGTGCTCACCCTATTCAGCCCCACCTCCAACCTAAGCCTTGGCAACCCCTGATATTTTTATTGCATTCACACTTTTGTCTTTTCCAGAATTTCATATAGTTGGGATCATATCACTTCAGTTCAGTCACTCAGTCGTGTTCAACTGTTTGCAACCCCATGGACTGCAGAGACTAGGTTTGCCAGTCTATCACCGACTCCTTGAGCTTACTCAAAGCTTCTACATTGAGTCAGTGATGCCATCCAACCATCTCATCCTCTGTCATCCCCTTCTCCTCCTACCTTCAATCTTTCCCAGCATCAGAGTCTTTTCCAATTACTCAGTTCTTCGCATGAGGTGGCCAAAGTATTGGAGTTTCAACTTCAGCATCAGTCCTTCCAATGATTATTCAGGACTGCTTTCCTTTAGGATGGACTGGTTGGATCTCCTTGCAGTCCAAGGGACTCTCTTCTCCAACACCATTGTTCAGCACTCAGATTTCTACATGGTCCAACTCTCACATCCATACATGACTACTGGAAAAACCATAGCTTTGTCTAGGTGGACCTTTGTTGGCAAAGTAATGTCTCTATTTTTTAATATGCCGTCTAGATTGGTCATAACTTTTCTTCCAAGGAGTAAGCATCTTTTAATTTCATGGCTGCAATCACCATCTGCAGTGATTTTGGAGTCCCCAAAAATGAAATCAGTCACTGTTTCCATCGTTTCCCCTTCTATTTGTCATGAAGTGATGGGACCTTGCCCAGAAACTGAGATGAGCTCTGGGACAGGACTCTCCACTTGCCTTACTGGACTGACATCCACACACCGGCCCACATTTCATCCATTAGTTACAAGGGTGAGTGAAATCCCATTCTCTTGGATCCTCTCTCTTTTGCCTCCTTTCCATGTCTTAGCACTAGGTGGGAGGATCCCCACGGCCCTCGGGCTCTCGGTCTTGTGCCCCATCTGACTTTTTTTTTTTTTCTTCCAATTTTATTTTATTTTTAAACTTTACATAATTGTATTAGTTTTGCCAAATATCAAAATGAATCCGCCACAGGTATACATGTGTTCCCCATCCCGAACCCTCCTCCCTCCTCCCTCCCCATACCATCCCTCTGGGCCGTCCCAGTGCACCAGCCCAAGCATCCAGCATCATGCATTGAACCTGGACTGGCAACTCGTTTCCTACATGATACTTTACATGTTTCATTGCCATTCTCCCACATCTTCCCACCCTCTCCCTCTCCCACAGAGTCCATAAGCCTGTTCTATACATCAGTGTCTCTTTTGCTGTCTCGTACACCGGGTTATTGTTACCATCTTTCTAAATTCCATATATATGCGTTAGTATACTGTATTTATGTTTTTCCTTCTGGCTTACTTCACTCTGTATAATAGGCTCCAGTTTCATCCACCTCATTAGAACTGATTCAAATGTATTCTTTTTAATGGCTGAGTAATACTCCATTGTGTATATGTACCACAGCTTTCTTATCCATTCATCTGCTGATGGACATCTAGGTTGCTTCCACGTCTTGGCTATTATAAACAGTGCTGCGATGAACATTGGGGTACACGTGTCTCTTTCCCTTCTGGTTTCCTCAGTGTGTATGCCCAGCAGTGGGGTTGCTGGATCATAAGGCAATTCTATTTCCAGTTTTTTAAGGAATCTCCACACTGTTCTCCATAGTGGCTGTACTAGTTTGCATTCCCACCAACAGTGTAAGAGGGTTCCCTTTTCTCCACACCCTCTCCAGCATTTATTATTTGTAGACTTTTGGATCGCAGCCATTCTGACTGGTGTGAAATGGTACCTCATAGTGGTTTTGATTTGCATTTCTCTGATAATGAGTGATGTTGAGCATCTTTTCATGTGTTTGTTAGCCATCTGTATGTCTTTTTTGGAGAAATGTCTATTTAGTTCTTTGGCCCATTTTTTGATTGGGTCGTTTATTTTTCTAGAGTTGAGCTGTAGGAGTTGCTTGTATATTTTTGAGATTAGTTGTTTGTCGGTTGCTTCATTTGCTATTATTTTCTCCCATTCTGAAGGCTGTCTTTTCACCTTGCTAATAGTTTCCTTTGATGTGCAGAAGCTTTTAAGGTTAATTAGGTCCCATTTGTTTATTTTTGCTTTTATTTCCAATATTCTGGGAGGTGGGTCATAGAGGATCCTGCTGTGATGTATGTCGGAGAGTGTTTTGCCTATGTTCTCCTGTAGGAGTTTTATAGTTTCTGGTCTTACGTTTAGATCTTTAATCCATTTTGAGTTTATTTTTGTGTATGGTGTTAGAAAGTACTCCAGTTTCATTCTTTTACAAGTGGTTGACCAGATTTCCCAGCACCACTTGTTAAAGAGATTGTCTTTAATCCATTGTATATTCTTGCCTCCTTTGTCGAAGATAAGGTGTCCATATGTGCGTGGATTTATCTCTGGGCTTTCTATTTTATTCCATTGATCAATATTTCTGTCTTTGTGCCAGTACCATACTGTCTTGATAACTGTGGCTTTGTAGTAGAGCCTGAAGTCAGGTAAGTTGATTCCTCCAGTTCCATTCTTCTTTCTCAAGATCGCTTTGGCTATTCGAGGTTTTTTGTATTTCCATACAAATTGTGAAATTATTTGTTCTAGCTCTGTGAAGAATACTGTTGGTAGCTTGATAGGGATTGCGTTGAATCTATAAATTGCTTTGGGTAGTATACTCATTTTCACTATATTGATTCTTCCAATCCATGAACATGGTATATTTCTCCATCTATTAGTGTCCTCTTTGATTTCTTTCACCAGTGTTTTATAGTTTTCTATATATAGGTCTTTAGTTTCTTTAGGTAGATATATTCCTAAGTATTTTATTCTTTCCGTTGCAATGGTGAATGGAATTGTTTCCTTAATTTCTCTTTCTGTTTTCTCATTATTAGTGTATAGGAATGCAAGGGATTTCTGTGTGTTGATTTTATATCCTGCAACTTTACTGTAGTCATTGATTATTTCTAGTAATTTTCTGGTGGACTCTTTAGGGTTTTCTATGTAGAGGATCATGTCATCTGCAAATAGTGAGAGTTTTACTTCTTCTTTTCCAATTTGGATTCCTTTTATTTCTTTTTCTGCTCTGATTGCTGTGGCCAAAACTTCCAAAACTATGTTGAATAGTAATGGTGAAAGTGGGCACCCTTGTCTTGTTCCTGACTTTAGAGGAAATGCTTTCAATTTTTCACCATTGAGGATAATGTTTGCAGTGGGTTTGTCATATATAGCTTTTATTATGTTGAGGTATGTTCCTTCTATTCCTGCTTTCTGGAGAGTTTTTATCATAAATGGATGTTGAATTTTGTCAAAGGCTTTCTCTGCATCTATTGAGATAATCATATGGTTTTTATTTTTCAATTTGTTAATGTGGTGTATTACATTGATTGATTTGCGGATATTGAAGAATCCTTGCATCCCTGGGATAAAGCCCACTTGATCATGGTGTATGATCTTTTTAATGTGTTGTTGGATTCTGATTGCTAGAATTTTGTTAAGGATTTTTGCATCTATGTTCATCAGTGATATTGGCCTGTAGTTTTCTTTTTTTGTGGGATCTTTGTCAGGTTTTGGTATTAGGGTGATGGTGGCCTCATAGAATGAGTTTGGAAGTTTACCTTCCTCTGCAATTTTCTGGAAGAGTCTGAGCAGGATAGGTGTTAGCTCTTCTCTAAATTTTTGGTAGAATTCAGCTGTGAAGCCGTCTGGACCGGGGCTTTTGTTTGCTGGAAGATTTTTGATTACAGTTTCAATTTCCATGCTTGTGATGGGTCTGTTAAGATTTTCTATTTCTTCCTGGTCCAGTTTTGGAAAGTTGTACTTTTCTAAGAATTTGTCCATTTCTTCCACGTTGTCCATTTTATTGGCATATAATTGTTGATAGTAGTCTCTTATGATCCTTTGTATTTCTGTGTTGTCTGTTGTGATCTCTCCAGTTTCGTTTCTAATTTTGTTGATTTGATTTTTCTCCCTTTGTTTCTTGATGAGTCTGGCTAATGGTTTGTCAATTTTATTTATCCTTTCAAAGAACCAGCTTTTGGTTTTGTTGATTTTTGCTATGGTCTCTTTTGTTTCTTTTGCATTTATTTCTGCTCTAATTTTTAAGATTTCTTTCCTTCTACTAACCCTGGGGTTCTTCATTTCTTCCTTTTCTAGTTGCTTTAGGTGTAGAGTTAGGTTATTTATTTGAGTTTTTTCTTGTTTCTTGAGGTGTGCCTGTATTGCTATGAACTTTCCCCTTAGGACTGCTTTTACCGTGTCCCACAGGTTTTGGGTTGTTGTGTTTTCATTTTCATTCGTTTCTATGCAAATTTTGATTTCTTTTTTGATTTCTTCTGTGATTTGTTGGTTATTCAGCAGCGTGTTGTTCAGCCTCCATATGTTGGAATTTTTAATAGTTTTTCTCCTGTAATTGAGATCTAATCTTACTGCATTGTGGTCAGAAAAAATGCTTGGAATGATTTCTATTTTTTTGAATTTACCAAGGCTAGCTTTATGGCCCAGGATGTGATCTATCCTGGAGAAGGTTCCATGTGCGCTTGAGAAAAAGGTGAAATTCATTGTTTTGGGATGAAATGACCTATAGATATCAATTAGGTCTAAGTGGTCTATTGTATCGTTTAAAGTTTGTGTTTCCTTGTTAATTTTCTGTTTAGTTGATCTATCCATAGGTGTAAGTGGGGTATTAAAGTCTCCCACTATTATTGTGTTATTGTTAATTTCTCCTTTCATACTTGTTAGCATTTGTCTTACGTACTGTGGTGCTCCCGTGTTGGGTGCATATATGTTTATAATTGTTATATCTTCTTCTTGGATTGATCCTTTGATCATTATGTAGTGACCTTCTTTGTCTCTTTTCACCGCCTTTGTTTTAAAGTCTATTTTATCTGATATGAGTATTGCTACTCCTGCTTTCTTTTGGTCCCTATTTGCATGGAAAATCTTTTTCCAGCCCTTCACTTTCAGTCTGTATGTGTCCCCTGTTTTGAGGTGGGTCTCTTGTAGACAACATATGTAGGGGTCTTGTTTTTGTATCCATTCAGCCAGTCTTTGTCTTTTGGTTGGGGCATTCAACCCATTTACATTTAAGGTAATTACTGATAAGTATGTTCCCATTGCCATTTACTTTATTGTTTTGGGTTCGAGTTTATACACCGTTTTTGTGTTTCCTGTCTAGAGAATATCCTTTAGTATTTGTTGGAGAGCTGGTTTGGTGGTGCAGAATTCTCTCAGCTTTTGCTTGTCTGAAAAGCTTTTGATTTCTCCTTCATACTTGAATGAGATCCTTGCTGGGTACAATAATCTGGGCTGTAGGTTATTTTCTTTCATCATTTTAAGTATGTCTTGCCATTCCCTCCTGGCTTGAAGAGTTTCTATTGAAAGATCAGCTGTTATCCTTATGGGAATTCCCTTGTGTGTTATTTGTTGTTTTTCCCTTGCTGCTTTTAATATTTGTTCTTTGTGTTTGATCTTTGTTAATTTGATTAATATGTGTCTTGGGGTGTTTCTCCTTGGGTTTATCCTGTTTGGTACTCTCTGGGTTTCTTGGACTTGGGTGATTATTTCCTTCCCCATTTTAGGGAAGTTTTCCACTATTATCTCCTCAAGTATTTTCTCATGGTCTTTCTTTTTGTCTTCTTCTTCTGGAACCCCTATGATTCGAATGTTTTAGCGTTTAATATTGTCCTGGAGGACTCTGAGATTGTCCTCATTTCTTTTAATTCGTTTTTCTTTTATCCTCTCTGATTCATTTCTACCATTCTGTCTTCTAATTCACTAATCCTGTCTTCTGCCTCTGTTATTCTACTATTTGTTGCCTCCAGAGTGTTTTTAATTTCACTTATTGCATTATTCATTATATATTGACTCTTTTTTATTTCTTCTAGGTCCTTGTTAAACCTTTCTTGCATCTTCTCAATCCTTGTCTCCAGGCTATTTATCTGTGATTCCATTTTAGTTTCAAGATTTTGGATCAATTTCACTATCATTATTCGGAATTCTTTATCAGGTAGATTCCCTATCTCTTCCTCTTTTGTTTGGTTTGGTGGGCATTTATCCTGTTCCTTTATCTGCTGAGTATTCCTCTGTCTCTTCATCTTGTTTAAATTGCTGAGTTTGGGGTGTCCTTTCTGTATTCTGGCAGTTTGTGGAGTTCTCTTTATTATGGCGTTTCCTCACTGTGTGTGGGTTTGTACAGGTGGCTTGTCAAGGTTTCCTGGTTAGGGAAGCTTGTGTCGGTGTTCTGGTGGGTGGAGCTGTATTTCTTCTCTCTGGAGTGCAATGAAATGTCCAGCAATGAGTTATGAGATGTCTATAGTTTTGGGGTGACTTTGGGCAGCCTGTATCTTGAAGCTCAGGACTGTGTTCCTTTGTTGCTGGAGAATTTGATTGGTATGTCTTGCCCTGGAACTTATTGGCCCTTGTGTGGTGCTTGGTTTCAGTGTCGGTATGGAGGCATTTGATGAGCTCCTGTCAATGAATATTCCTTGGAGTCAGGAGTTCCCTGGAGTCAGGGTTTGGACTTAAGTCTCCTGCTTCTGATTATCGGTCTTATTTTTACAGTAGTTTCAAAACTTCTCCTTCTATACAGCATCATTGATAAAACATCTACATTAAAGATGATAAGTTTCTCTACAGTGAGGGTCACTCAGAGAGGTTCACAGGGTTACATGGAGAAGAGAAGAGGGAGGAGGGAGTTAGAGGTGATCCAAATAAGATGAGGTGAATCAATAGTGGAGAGAGTGGGCTAGCCAGTAGTCACTTCCTTATGTGCACTCCACAACTGGACCACTCAGAGATGTTCACGGGGTTATACAGAGAAGAGAAGAAGGAGGAAGGTAACAGAGGTGGCCAGAAGGATAAAAGGGGGGAATGAAAAGGAGGGAGACAGATCCAGCCAGTAATCAGTTCCCTAAGTGTTCTCCACCGTCTGGAACACACAGAAATTCACAGAGTTGGGTAGAGTAGAGAGGGGTTAGGGAGGAGACACAGGCGACCTGGTGGAGAAAAAGGAGGGTCCAAAGGGAGAGAGAGCAGTCAAGCCAGTAATCTCACTCCCTAGTGAAAAATGGGTCCTGAAGATTGGGTCCTTAAAGGTACAAAATTGGTAACAAATACATAAAAGCAAAAATTAAAAATCTAGAGTAGAGTTTGGAATTTCAAAAATACGATGTTAAAGAAAAGAAGAAGGAAAAGAAAGAGAGAAAGAACGAACAAACAAAAACAAACAAGGTCGCGAAAATTATAAAGAAAGTACAGGTACAAAATTGATAACTAATACCAGATAGCGAAAATTAAAAATCTAGAGTATAGTTTGGAATTTCAAAAATACGATGTTAAAGAAAAGAAGAAGGAAAAGAAAGAGAGAAAAAATGAACAAACAAAAACAAACAAGGTCGCGAAAATTATAAAGAAAGTACAGGTACAAAATTGATAACTAATACCAGAAAGCAAAAATTAAAAATCTAGAGTAGAGTTTGGAATTTCAAAAATACAATGTTAAAAAAAAAAAAAAAAGAAGAAAAATAAAGAGAGAAAACAAACAAACAAATACGAACAATGTCACAAAAATTATAAAGAAAATACAGGTACAAAATTGATATCAAATACCAAAAAGCATAAATTGAAAATCTAGAGTAAAGTCTGGAATTTCAGATATACAATGTTATATAAAAGAAGAAGAGAAAGAAACAGAGAAGAAGAAGAAGAAAAAAAAAATCACAGAAATTATGTAAAAAAAAACTATAGGTACAAAATTGATAACATATACCAAAAAGCGAAAATTAAAAATCTAGAGTAGAGTTTGGAATTTCAAAAATACAATGTTAAAGAAAAGAAGAAAAAAACAAAAACCAACAACAACAACAAAAAAAAAACAACAAGGTCAAAAAATTATAAAATATATATATATGAAGTTTGCTGAAGAAGAAAAAAATAGGGTCTTTTTTTTTTTTTGCAAAGTAATAGGTTATAAAAGTGAAAATTAAAGGAACAATAGAGGAATTAAAATTTTTTTTTTTTAATTAAAAAAAAAAAAAAAAGAAAGAATGATCGTAAAAATAATAAAAATATATCTAGGACTTTTTTGTTTCTTTTTTTGTGGGTGTTGTGGGTTCAGTTCATTTTTGGCTAGTTCCTTGGTCAGATTTATATTTCTCAAGATCTATAGGCCCCTTCCTATGTAGTCCGTAGTAACCACAGGGTTTTGATCTATTGCCTGTAGCTTCCAAGGCGTTTCCCTCTGTTATATCTTCTTCTGTTTGCTAGTCTCTTCAGTATCTGGTTTCCGCCCTGACTCAAAGGGCACGGTGGAGGACACCTTTTTTTTTTTTTTTTTTTTTAGGCTTACTTGTTCAGTCGCGCTTTGGGGAGGGAGGGAGGGTGCAAACAAACAACACTGGCGTGGGCTCGCAGTGCCTCAGCCACCCTGGGTCTGCCCCCGCTCACGGCGCGTGCAGCCCCCCTGTCCACACTGCCCGGACTCCAGGTTGTTCTGCCGGGAACAATCCGAGGCTGGCCCTGGGCTGCATGCACCTCCCAGGTCCAAGCCGCCCAGGTTCAGGCACTCGGGTAGTCCTCAGAGGCGCAGACTCAGCCGGGCCTGCGCCCTGTACTCTTCCCAGGTCCGAGCGCCAATTTGCTCTTCCCAGGCGAGCGCCAATGCTGCGACTTATCGCCTCCCCGCCACTCGGTTATCTGGATGTAAAACCGGCGCACCTTCTCAGGCAGATGTTGACCGTCCAGACCCCCAAGAAATTTTAGTTAGCAAAGAAGCCTGCTTACAATTTTATAGATAATGTCTCTCTGGGGCTGCGATTGCCCCCTTCCGGCTCTGGCTGCCTGTCACCGGAGGGGGAAGATCTGCAGCCGGCTATCTCTGTTCAGTCCTTTGTTCCGTGCGCGGGCCTGGCGGTCTTAGGTTAGGGCTGGCTTTTCGCGTGGTAGGTATCCCACAGTCTGGTTTGCTAGCCCAAATTATTTCGCTCAGATAGCGCTCAGGGTATTCAGGCCAGATTCTTACTCTCAGCGATGCAGCCCACGCCGCGCCTCCCTGCCCAGCCCCGATTCGCTAATGGCGGATGCAGGCGTCTGCGCTGCTTCTCTGCTGGGGGAGTTACCGTAGGGCTCGCAATCTGCGAGTTTTAAATTGTTTATTTATTTTTTCTCCCTGTTATGTTGCCCTCTGTGCTTCCAAAGCTCGGCACAGATTCGGCAGTGAGAAGGTTTCCTGATGTTTGGAAACTTCTCTCTTTTTAAGATTCCCTTCCCGGGACGGAACTCCGTCCCTCCCTCTTTGTCTCTTTTTTTTTTGTTTTTAATATTTTTTCCTACCTCCTTTTGAAGAGTTGGGTTGCTTTTCTGGGTGCCTGATGTCCTCTGCCGGCATTCAGAAGTTGTTTTGTGGAATTTACTCGACGTTTAAATGCTCTTTTGATGAATTTGTGGGGGAGAAAGTGTTCTCCCCGTCCTACTCCTCCGCCATCTTGGCTCTTCCCCCCATCTGACTTTGAAATAGGGGACACCCATGTCAAAGCAGGCAATTATTACTCTCTCAGAAAGTCCTGAGAACGGGGATGCCTTCTCTCCTGGCTTTCTCTTGTCCTTGTGTAACCTCCCTATTCAGCTGCAATAGGACATTCTCAATCCCAGCCCTCAAAATCTCCTCCTTTAGGATGCCTTCTCCAGGATCTATAAGCCTTGGGCTTCCAAGGGGAGATAAGACCAAAAAGACTTATTTACTATTCTAACACTGTCTGACCACAATTCAGACTTTATAATAGGTTCCAATGGCCAAAACGGAACTCTCTTTATTATAATACTCTACAGGACCTTGATAACTTCTGCTGCCCCAATGGCAAGTGGTTAGAAATCCCTCATGTTCAGGCTTTCTTTGCTCTTCACTCTCGACCTTCTCTCTGTGAATCCTGTTCTTCTGCTCTGGGACACATCCTCCTAATACAAAGTCTCCTGATCTCTATTCAGACTTTTCTTCTTCCTTCAAACCTTCAGACCACAGTCCAACCCCTATCACTACTAATCCCATTGTAGCCACTCCAGATCCAGTTCTACAACCTCCACCTTACACACTCTCTTCCCTCCCTCCTTCTCAGACACAGACCACTGCTGCAGCTACCACCCCACCCCTCACCCCCAACTCCTGCCTGTGGTGGAGGCAAGCTCTAAGACTTCAGACCCACCCTTTACCCAAAGGGTCCTAAGGCTTTACCCTGACCTCCCTAGATCACCTCCCTGTACCTGGTCCCATACAACTTTAAAACAGGAAACTTCACAGTGGGACCCCGCTCCTTTCCCTGCTTCATTCCTCCCTTTATGGGTAGCAGCTAGAGCAGAAGGGCTCATGTCCCATTCTCCCTCACCAATTTAGCTCAAATTGAAAAGTGTCTTGGCTCCTTCTCCTCATACTCTCATAATTATTTAGAATTCAACTATCTTAATTAAATAATTAAAAAGAATTCAAGTATCTTACCCAGTCTTATGACTTAACCTGGCATGATATTTACATCATACATTCCTCCACTCTTCGCACAGAAGAGAAGGAACAAGTACGGCAAGCCTCTCAGGCTCATGCTGATGAGATACACAGGACTTGCAACACTGAGCCCATAGGGACAACTGCTGTCCTCTGAGAACATCCCAACTGGGATTATCAGGCAGGGGCACCTGGATGAGCAGCCCATAATCAGTGGTTGCTTGCCTCATCATGGGCCTTCAAAAGGCAAGGCATAAAGCTGTCAACTTTGAAAAGCTCCAGCTAATAACTCAAGGACTATATGAAAACCTGGCACAATTTCTAACCAGGTTAATGGAAGCCCTACAAAAATATACAAAATTAGACCCCACTTCAGCTAGTCCAGGATCTGAGACTTATCAATGCAGCTGGTATCCCCATATACCCAGTAGTTCCAAATCCTTATACTCTTCTCTCTCTCAGTCCCTCTTCCACTACCCACTTCACTGTTCTAGACCTCAAGGATGCCTTCTTTACTATCCCTTTACACCCAGAATCTAAAGACCTTTTTGCTTTTACCTGGACTAATCCAGACAATCATTGCTCCCAACAGCTGACATGAACAGTCCTCCCACAAGGCTTTTGTGATAGCCCTCATTTCTTTGGCCAAGCTCTAGCATGAGATGTAACCTCTCTTGACCTTACTCCAAGTACTGTCCTCCAATATGTGGATGAACTCCTCCTTTGTAGTCCTTCGGTTAGACACTCTCAGCAACACACTATACAACTCCTTAATTTTCTATCTGATCAAGGCTATCAAGTCTCCCCCACCAAGTTTTATCTCTCTGTTCCTTGAGTTACCTATCTCAGAGTCCTTTTAACACCAACAAATGATATATTACTCCTGATAGAAAGTCGCTTATATTCACCCTACCACTCCCTACATCAAAAACAGAGATCCTGTCCTTCTAGGGTTTAGCTGGATATCTACACCTCTGGATTCCTAATTCACCCTCTTGGTACAACCCCTATATCACGCCACCCGAGGAGGTCTTTCAAAACCCCTAGAGCAAAAATCAAATATCCATTCAGCCTTTAACACCCTTAAGCAAGCCATTCTCTCAGCCCCAGCTCTGACACTTCCTGACCTTTCTCACCCCTTTATACTTTGTACTACTGAGAGCCACAAAATTGCCCTAGGAGTTTTGGGGCAAAATCAGGGCCCCTCCTTCACCCCTGACACTTATCTATTTATCAAAGCAATTAGATCCCACACTCTGAGGACAGCCAGCCTGCCACAGTGCTCTGGTAGCAACTGCCCTCCTCGCTGAGGAAAGTAAAAAAACTGACTTTTGGAGCACCACTGTCATTCATTCACCACATGACTTTAAGGGCTTACATTCTCACAAATCCATGACCCTTCTATCTCCTTCATGCATCCAACTAATTCATGTCACCCTTCTCAAATCTCCTGAGTTCTCTTTTGAATACTGTCCTACTCTCAACCCCACAACCTTTATCCCTAATTTTTCCGAGCCCCCAATCCATACTTTCAAAGAGGCATTAGAAGACCTGATGCCCCATTTCTCCCACATTTCCTCAACTCCTTTATTAAACCCTGACTTTACTCGGTATATTGATGGCAGCTCCTTTATGACATCAGAAAGAAAAAAAGGTACCTGGATATGCAATTTTCTCTGACACCAAGATTATTGAATCCCAACCTCTCCCCTTGGGAACCTCTTTCCAAAAGGCAGAAATTATTGCACTAACTAGAGCAGTTACCCTCACAGCTAACAAAAGAGCAAACATATACACAGATTCTAAATATACTTTCCACGTCATACCCTCATATGCTGCCATCTGGAAGGAACGAGGGCTCTTATCTACTAAAGTCTCCCCCTTAACTAATGACTTGCTTATACTCCAATTTTGAAAAATAGCTAACATGCCAACTAAAGTAGGCATCATACATTTCTGAGATCTCCAGGTGGCCTCAGACCCCATTTCATGGGGCAACCATGCCACAGACAGAGAAGCAAAACAAGCCTCACTCCAATCATCAGCTCAATAACTTATAGTAAGTAATCCCCAACATAAAGCCCCTTTACTTCCAGAAAGAAAAAAACATGATTATTACAAGAGGAAGCACAACCATAAGGAGATTATTTATGAAAACAGGGCCACTTTGTCCTTCCTCAATCCTAGGCCACACAGATTCTTACAGACACTTATCAGGCCCTGTACCTAGGCACTAAACCTCTTTATCATCTCTTAAGACCTCTTATCACCTATTCTAACCTTCTTTCACTCCTACAACAAATCACTCACTCTTGCATTATCTGCTCCTCAGTCTCATCACAGGGATCCCTAAAGCCTACTCCCTCATTCCCAACACATTAGGCTACAGGACATATCCCAAGAGAGGACTGGCAAATTGACTTCACTTACATGCCTCCAGGAGATCAGCCCTGGGATTTCTTTGGAAGGAATGATGCTAAAGCTGAAACTCCAGTACTTTGGCCACCTCATGCGAAGAGTTGACTCATTGGAAAAGACTCTGATGCTCGGAGGGATTGGGGGCAGGAGGAGAAGGGGACGACAGAGGATGAGATGGCTGGATGGCATCACTGACTTGATGGATGTGAGTCTGGGTGAACTCCGGGAGTTGGTGATGGACAGGGAGGCCTGGTGTGCTGTGATTCATGGGGTCGCAAAGAGTCGGACATGACTGAGCAACTGAACTGAACTGAACATGCCTCTAACGTAAGAAATAAAACTCATGCTCACTTTTTCAGGGTGGATTGAGGCTTTACCTATGATATCAGAAACTGTCTCAGAGCTAACACAGTTTCTCATACAAGAAATTATCCCTCACTTTGGCCTTCCTCTCTCTCTCCAATCCGATAATGGGCCAGCTTTTATCTCCGAAATCACTCAACAGGTAGCCCAGCTGCTTGGCATAATCCAGAAACTACATATCTTTTATGGACTCAATCCTCAGGAAAAGTAGAAAAGGCAAATTCTATTCTCAAAATGCAGCTAACCAAGCTCTAGAACTACAAAGGCCATGGACTGAACCTCTTCCTATAACTTTGGGTCACATTAGGGCTACTCCATGGGCCCCCTCTTTCCTCAGTCCTTTTAAGCTCATGTAGGGACACCATTTTCTCTTAGGTCAGTTCCCTACTGTGAGCCCCTTGCTGGGAGATTATCTTCCCTCATGAGAGAACATGTAGATCACTCTCTCCCAAAGCCTTATCAAAGGAATTCAACCGACTTAGCAGTCACAACTGGGGATCAAGTCCTGCTTTAAGCAGGTTTTAAGGTGCAAGGTTTTAAACCTTAAACCCTAAGGATCTCTAGCCTCAATGGACTGGCCCATTTGAGGTTGTTCTAACCACACCAACAGCTGCTAAACTGGCAGGTCATTCCTCTTGGTTTCATCTCTCTAGATTAAAGTGTATTTTAATTTAAGTCCACTCTCTTGGGGTCTTCCTAGGAGACTCTCCATCTCTGTCAAGAAACATTCCCCACTACGAGGCTCCTTGCTACACCAGTACTGTTCTGGGACCCCCCCAGACTTTGACTGGAACGAATTCCTGAAGAAACAGAATACTGCTGCTAAGTCACTTCAGTCGTGTCTGACTCTGTGTGACCCCATAGACGGCAGCCCACCAGGCTCCCCGTCCCTAGGATTCTCCAGGCAAGAACACTGGAGTGTGTTGCCATTTCCTTCTCCAATGCATGAAAGTGAAAAGTCAAAGTGAAGTTTCTCAGTCGTGTCCAACTCTTAGCAACCCCGTGGACTGCAGCCCACCAGGCTCCTCCATCCATGCAATTTTCCAGGCAAGAGTACTGGAGTGGGGTGCCATCGTCTTCTCTGAAGAAACAGAATAGTCAAACACAAATATCTATAAGTAAAACAAAAACAGATGGTATTGGTTACTAATTGAATTGGGAGTCCCCCTACTTACTCTATTCACAATAGGAGTTTACTCTATTTCTCACCCTCAGTGGACTATCTTCAAAAGCTTTCCCTCTGTTTTACCTATTTCTCCATAGTTCTTGTTTTGGGGGGTGTGGTCCTCCTCTTACTGTGATCAGCCTAGATGAATTCATTATCCACTTTCCTTCACATAGTAACACAAGACTTTACCTTCCTGGAAACACCACTGTTACTGATCTCCCTTTACTCCTGACTTTATAACTGATTTTTGGCTCCAGGGAGATTTCATAGAGTTCACACCAACCCAAATTTACTTCTACACATGGATTCTTTTATCATTCTCTCCCCTTAGACATGAGATGCCACATCATGATTTTACTCTTATTCCCTCTTCTTTTACAGTTATTTTACTTTTATTCCCTCTTCTTTCACATTAATACCATACCTATAAGTCAGCCTGTCCCAAAGCATGCCTACCTATTCAAAACTCTAAATCTGACCCATCAATTACTCAATTCATGAAACCCAACCCTGGCCAGTGATTGTTGGATTTGCTTATCCATTTCCTCGCCCAGAGAATCAGCACTCCCCATCTCCACAGGTAAATCGACTCACATAAACACTTCTATTTATCACACATATAGAGGAGAATCTCTCTTTTTATTATACATGCATTATTTATATTCAATTGATCAAATTCACAATCCTGACAAGATACTGACCTCCCTCCTTCTGGATCTCACTTCTACTCACAAAGGACCAACTATAGGAGGACCACTGCCTCTGACAATCATCTACAACAGTCTCCTTTCTGTTTGTCCAGACAAAACTCTATAAACAATTCTTACCCCCAACTGGGAACTATACAGCCACACCTCTGTAGTCACACTTCATATCTCTCTTTCCCTTCCAGGCAATCCATCTACCACATCTCTTGAACTGTGAGACATTCTCTTGCTTTCTCAGGAAGACTCCCTTCTGCATATGGTATAAATGATCCTCTTGTAGGGTCTACACTGGCAAGTTCACTGTCAGTTTTAGAGATTACTAACAAGTTCCCAGAAAGACTCCTATTTGCTATCGATTTCAGCTGATGTCTTCTTATTCCTGGAATGTTTTTCTTATGTGGAACCACCACTTATTTATGTTCTCCCATTAACTGGATGGGAACATGTACCCTGGTATATCTGGTCCCAGATATTTCTATTCCTCCTAACAATCAAACCCTCCCTATCCCACTAACTCATAACCAACCCACACGGGCAATTCAATTCATTCCTGTATTAATCAGTTTAGGAACAGTGGCTGGGATCAGGACAGGGACTGCAGGACTCAGAGCTTCTTTAAATTACTATCAAAGCCTTTCTAACAACCTCACTGATAGCCTAGAAGAAAGAGCTACCAGCCATATCACTATCCAAAACTAGCTAGATTCCCTGGCAGCTGTGATCCTTCAAAACAGAAGAGGATTAGACCTCCTTACAGCAGAAAAAGGAGGCCTATGCCTAATTTTGGAGGAAGCCTATTGCTTCTACACCAATAAATCAGGCATTGTAAAAGAAACAGCAAGAAATCTGACAAACAGGGCCTCAAAAATATGTCAACAACTCAGTAATTCATGGCAAATCTGGTTAAGCAATTGGAATTGGATACCCTGGGTCCTACCTTTTCTAGGCCCTCTCCTTCTACTTACCCTTATTCTAACTTTAAGTCTATGTTTAATGTGTCTTTTTTCAAATTTTCTTCCAGATCACTTACAAGCCTTCACCAACTAAATTATCCACAAGCTACTTCTAACTCGCTCAAATTATCAAAAACTACCCCACACAACTCCCTTTGACCCACATTCCAGCCTTTTTTGATCTCACCCCTGACACCCCTGTCCCACAAGAAGTAGGTACTGAAGATTGACCTTTGGACCTTTTCCTAAATCTAGAAGCATGGAATGATACGGCCCACATGGGGACTCATTGCTAAGATGGCTTATTATGTTGACCTCAAAAACAAAGAAAATAATCACAGTGATCCTTGAAACCGACCAAATTGCCCAATGGACATTCTGTTTGCTCACTGGAGCCTACACTCTTAAAGCTATGAGACCAACACATTCCAGACCTCCAGCTAAGTGACCACAGGACTCAACTACAGGCTAAAAATTAACCATTCCTTCAGAGACCTTTTCATTGGCAGGGTATAAGAAAGACCCCATCAGAAAGGGAAGACACTGGTTCTTGTTAATAGCTAATCATCCTCTTGTTTCCCTCTAATAAATCCCCCTTTTCTTGCCTGACTGCCCAGCTAACTATATTTTTCTCTGCATTCGCCAAATAGACCTGCATACAGATTTCTCAGGAGGCAGGTAAGGTTGTCTGGTATTCCCATCACTTTAAGAATTTTCCACAGTTTCTTATGATCGACACAATCAAAGGCTTTGGCAGTCAACATAGCAGAAGTAGATGTTTTTCTGGAACTCTCTTGCTTTATCGATGATTCAACAGATGTTGGCAATTTGATCTCTGGTTCCTCTGCCTTTTCTAAATCCAACTTGAACATTTGGAAGTTCATGTACTGTTAAAGTCTGACTTGGAAAATATTGAGCATTACTTTACTAGTGTGTGAGATGAGTGCAATTGTGCAGTAGTTTGAACATTATTTGGCATTAACTTTCTTTGGGATTGGAATGAAAATTGACCTTTTCCAGCACTGTGGCCACTGTTGAGTTTTCCAAAGTTGCTGGAATAATGAGTGCAACCCTTTAACAGGATCATCTTTTAGGATTTGAAATAGCTCAACTGGAATTCCATCACCTCCAGTAGCATTGTTCGTAGTGATGTTTCCTAAGGCCCACTTGACATTTCATTCCAAGATGTCTGGCTCTAGGTGAGTGATCACACCATCATGGTTATCTGGGTCATGAAGATCTTTTTTGTATAGTTCTTTCATGTGTTTTTGTCACCTTTTCTTAATATCTTCTGCTTCTGTTAGGTCCATGCCATTTCTGTCCTTTATTTTGCCCATCTTTGCATGAAATGTTCCCTTGATATCTTTAATTTTCTCAAAAATATCTCTAGTCTTTCCCATTTTATTTTTTTCCTTTGCATAGATCACTGAGGAATGCTTCCTTATCTCTCATTGCCATTCTTTGGAACTCTGCATTCAGATGGGTATATCTTTCCTTTCCTATATGGAATTATATAGGAAGTAGCATTTCAGATTGACTATGTCACTTAGTAAGAAGTGCTTTGGTTTTCTTTGTGTCTTTTCATTTATTTTTAGTACTGAATAATATTCTATTGTATGGATATACCAGAGTTTATTATATATTCCCTTACTAAATATGACTGCTTCTGTTTTGGCAATTTTGAGTTAAGCTGTTATAAATGTCATGTACAAGTTTTCAAGCAGACTCAAATTTTCAACTACTTTTGGTAAATATTATGAAAATTAATAAACAACATTCTCCAGTAGAAAGAGTTAGGGGATTGAAAGTGGGACCTCTCACACTCTATGACTATAGTAAAGATCAATGCAATGAAGAAAACTTTCTCTTCTTTCCCTGCAAGAATTCAATCAATGAGAAGCTTTCATAACTCAGCTAATGAAGAGTCATGAACCCTTTGTTAACTGTCGACCTCCCACTTCCTTTTTCCTCTTATAAAAGTGTTCTCCTCTGCTGGGGATTTACAACGGCTCACTGTGATAGCAGACCTCAAATGGAAGTTCTTTGCTGATCACAAATTAATCCATTATTGCTGGGGAATAACTAGCAGTCTATTTGTTTTAGGTCAGCCAGTATAGGAATCCAGAGATGACACCCAATGACTCTGAGGCTGGTGAGCAAATAAGTTTCATACCCACATCAAGCCCATTGTTGTTCACTGTTTTTCTCAGTAAACTTGGAGTTTGAGCCTTTTTTTTTTTTTTTTTCTTGAAATATATTGCCACTCTCTTTGCATGAGGAAGCTTTCCAAGATTTATTTGTATTTGGGATCTGTTTTAAAGTTTTGTTCTTTCTAAATTCCATATAATGGCAAAACCAATACAATATTGTAAAGTTAAAAAATAAAAAAAAATAAAAATAAAGTTTTGTTCTTTTTAGTTCAGGTTTGTTCTGTATGTGAGTACCTATTTGGAACTTTGGTCCGATTTTGAAGTCAGACTTTTCCATTTGGAGATGACTACACTTTGGGCAAATCCCTTTGAAAGAGAGGCCATTTTGTAAGATATGTGCTTAGCATAGACTTCCACATGGCTACTGCAAGTCCAGACTATTCCTTCAGACTGGTTGGTATACCAGACCTGTAGGTTGTTTGAACTTTGTAAATGTATGAACTGCTTGAGCTATTTAGCCTGTTTGAAAAAATTTTCTCTTAATCTGGATTTAAACAAAAGAAAAAGGGAAATTAGAGAAATTATTTTCTCTAAGAATTATGGATCCCAGTTATCTAAATATTTTGATGGTGTTCCCTTTATAGGAATCTCCGCTGATTTCAGGATTGAAAATCATGGTCCTTCCTTAAGGATATTTCTAACTAAGTGCATCAAACTAACCAAATGCAATTTAGAAAGTCAATGACCATTTTGAGAAACTTTCAAAACCCTCACATTTACTTGTGTTAAAATCTAATTGGATAATCAAATACCTCTAAAGTTTCCTGAAGTGAATAGAATGCTTATTTCAGTTGGTATTTTCAGGCTTCCAGATATTATCAGGAGTCAAAATTGACCCTCTGCAAAATAAGAGTTTAAGGTTAACCAAGGTAAACAAAGAAAGGAAGGTAAAATTCTTTCTGAAGCCCCAAGCTCTTTTCCCTTCTTTATCTCAGGTTCTGCCTCTGGGGCCACCTCCCTTCTTCCTTGTACATCATCTACACTTCCTCTAGTTCCTCAGCTCCAACATATTAATTCTTTCATGGAACTTCCCATTTCCTCTGAACTTCTCAGAACGTGTCCTTTAAAATTAAGTCTTCTAAGGGTCTCGAAGCTAAACCTTTAAATTTTCATATTCCCTGGACTAACTAAACAGAGCCATAGCCAAAGATTTTCCCAAAGAATCAAATATCCTCACTGATTTTTTTTTTTTTCTGGACTATAGTTGGTTGCCAAAACTGAATTCCAAATTTCTCTCTTATGGGTAAACTTCCGTATAGTTACTAAACTGACAAACTTGATGCAATTTTAGGTCAAAACCAGAGGACACAGATTTTAAGGACTTATAGGAGAGTGAGGACACTGTGTGCTCTTGGACTTCCCAAATCTCAAATTTCCCTTTTTGTTGTTCACAAAAAGGAGGAGAATGTCTTTGGGATGCTCACCCCAAAACATAGGGGTCATCATAGACACAAAAGTTAGTATAGTCAAAAACTGGACCCTGTGACACAGTGATATTCCACTTGCCTTAGAGTCACTATAGCCACTGTCCTTTTGGCTAGGGCCACCAAGAAAACCCTCATGGGATTCCCTGTAACTTATTATGTACCCCATGAAGTAAAAGCTCTCCTTTATTTTAAATCATACTTAACATTTGTCAACCAACACTCTCATCTCATATGAAGTATTTTTGCTGGTTTCTACTCACATAAAACTTTTGTATTATAATGGCCTCAACCCAAATAGAATCCCTCATAACTGCATATTTCTGATGGATAACAACCTGACCTTTTGTCAAGATCTTCAGGAAATTTCTTTGAGTAATGCTGAATTTTCATGATTCACTAATCATTCTTATTTAAAAGGTGACAATGTCAAATACTGTGCTGGGTAGACTGTTGCAACTCTTTTTGTTGTTGTTAAGGCAGCATCTTTACCTATGGCTATCACAGCCCATCAGGCTGAACTACATACTCTTATACAGGCTTGTACTTTGACCAGTGGCAAAACTGCCCATATTTATATTTATAGTGCATATGCTTTCAAAGTAACTCATAATTTTGGAATGTTATGGAAGCAACATGGCTCTCTTTCTTACTTCCAGTAAAATGAAAGCAAAATTGTTTAGAATTGTTGTATGCAATATGTTAGGCTGCTGCATTTGCTATTATTACAATTCTGTGGACTATTAAAGTTGACTCTTCATTATCTAGGGGAAATCAAACTGCTGGTAGTTCCACAAGAAATACTTCTTTTAAAGAAATCAACCACAACCAAAATTTATCATGGTTCAAAGAGATATTTCTATAAGTTATAAAGAATTTTGACATTTGATCTCAGAAAAGGAAAAATAAGAATGAAAATTTATTTCCAGTATTCTGCGAGGTGGTTCATAGAGGATCCTGCTGTGATACATGTCGGAGAATGTTTTGCCTATGTTCTCCTCTAGAAGTTTTATAGTTTCTGGTCTTATGTTTAGATCTTTAATCCATTTTGAGTTTATTTTTGTGGATGGTGTTAAAAAATGTTCTAGTTTCATTCTTTTACAAGTGGTTGGCCAGTTTTCCCAGCACCACTTGTTAAAGAGATTGTCTTTAATCCATTGCATAACCTTGCCTCCTTTGTCAAAGATAAGGTGTCCATATGTGTGTGGATTTATCTCTGGGCTTTCTATTTTGTTCCATTGATCTATATTTCTGTCTTTGTGCCAGCACCATACTGTCTTGATGACTGTGGCTTTGTAGTAGAGCCTGAAGTCAGGCAGGTTGATTCCTCCAGTTCCATTTTTCTTTCTCTATCTAGCTTTGGCTATTCGAGGTTTTTTGTATTTCCATATAAATTGCAAAATTATTTGTTCTAGCTCTGTGAAGAATACCGTTGGTAGCTTAATAGGGATTGCATTGAATCTATAAATTACTTTGGCTAGTGTACTCATTTTACTATATTGATTCTTCCAATCCATGAACATGGTATATTTCTCCATCTATTAGTGTCTTCTTTGATTTCTTTCACCAGTGTTTTATAGTTTTCTATAAAGTGGAGAGTGAAAAAGTTTGCTTAAAGCTCAACATTCAGAAAACGAAGATCATGGCATCCGGTCCCACCACTTCATGGGAAATAGATGGGGAACAGTGGAAACAGTGTCAGACTTTATTTTTCTGGGCTCCAAAATCACTACAGATGGTGACTGCAGCCATGAAATTAAAAGACACTTACTCCTTGGAAGGAAAGTTATGACCAACCTAGATAGCATATTCAAAAGCAGAGACATTGCTTTGCCAACAAAGGTTCGTCTAGTCAAGGCTATGGTTTTTCCTGTGGTCATGTGTGGATGTGAGAGTTGGACTGTGAAGAAGGCTGAGTGCCGAAGAATTGATGTTTTTTTTTTTTTTTTTAACTTTACAAAATTGCATTAGTTTTGCCAAATATCGAAATGAATCCACCACAGGTATACATGTGTTCCCCATCCTGAACCCTCCTCCCTCCTCCATCCCCGTACCATCCCTCTGGGTCGTCCCAGTGCACCAGCCCCAAGCATCCAGTATCATGCATTGAACCTGAACTGGCAACTCGTTTCATATATGATATTATACATGTTTAAATGCCATTCTCCCAAATCTTCCCACCCTCTGCCTCTCCAACAGAGTCCATAATACTGTTCTATACATCACTGTCTCTTTTGCTGTCTCGTACACAGGGTTATTGTTACCATCTTTCTAAATTCTATATATATGCGTTAGTATACGGTATTGGTGTTTTTCTTTCTGGCTTACTTCACTCTGTATAATAGGCTCCAGTTTCATCCACCTCATTAGAACTGATTCAAATGTATTCTTTTTAATGGCTGAGTAATACTCCATTGTGTATATGTACCACTGCTTTCTTTATCCATTCATCTGCTGCTGGTCATCTAAGTTGCTTCCATGTCCTGACTGTTATAAACAGTGCTGCGATGAACAATGGGGTACACACGTCTCTTTCCCTTCTGGTTTCCTCAGTGTGTATGCCCAGCAGTGAGATTGCTGGATCATAAGGCAGTTCTATTTCCAGTTTTTTAAGGAACCTCCACACTGTTCTCCATAGTGGCTGTTCTAGTTTGCATTCCCACCAACAGTGTAAGAGGGTTCCCTTTTCTCCATACCCTCTCCAGCATTTATTGCTTGTAGACTTTTGGATCGTAGCCATTCTGACTGGCGTGAAATGGTACCTCATAGTGGTTTTGATTTGCATTTCTCTGATAATAAGTGATGTTGAGCATCTTTTCATGTGTTTTTTAGCCATCTGTATGTTTTCTTTGGAGAAATGTCTATTCAGTTCTTTGGCCCATTTTTTGATTAGGTCATTTATTTTTCTGGAGTGAGCTGTAGAAGTTGCTTATATATTTTTGAGATTAGTTGTTTGTCAGTTGCTTCATTTGCTATTATTTTCTCCCATTGTAAAGGCTGGCTTTCACCTTGCTTATAGTTTCCTTTGATGAGCAGAAGCTTTTAAGTTTAATTAGGTCCCATTTGTTTATTTTTGCTTTTATTTCCAGTATTCTGGGAGGTGGGTCATAGAGGATCCTGCTGTGATATATGTCAGAGAGTGTTTTGCCTATGTTCTCCTCTAGAAGTTTTATAGTTTCTGGTCTTATGTTTAGATCTTTAATCCATTTTGAGTTTATTTTTGTGTATGATGTTAGAAAATGTTCTAGTTTCATTCTTTTACAAGTGGTTGACCAGTTTTCCCAGCACCACTTGTTAAAGAGATTGTCTTTAATACATTGTATACTCTTGCCTCCTTTGTCAAAGATAAGGTGTCCATATGTGTGTGGATTTATCTCTGGGCTTTCTATTTTGTTCCATTGATTTATATTTGTGTCTTTGTGCCAGTATCATACTGTCTTGATGACTGTGGCTTTGTAGTACAGCCTGAAGTCAGGTAGGTTGATTCCTCCAGTTCCATTCTTCTTTCTCAAGATAGCTTTGGCTATTCGAGGTTTTTTGTATTTCCATACAAATTGTGAAATTATTTGTTCTAGCTCTGTGAAGAATACCATTGGTAGCTTGATAGGGATTGCATTGAATCTATTAACTACTTTGGGTAGTATACACATTTTCACTATATTGATTCTTCCAATCCATGAACATGGTATATTTCTCCATCTATTAGTGTCCTCTTTGATTTCTTTCACCAGTGTTTTATAGTTTTCTATACGTAGGTCTTTAGTTTCTTTAGGTAGATGTATTCCTAATTTTCCATTGCAATGGTGAATGGAATTGTTTCCTTAATTTCTCTTTCTGTTTTCTCATTATTAGTGTATAGGAATGCAAGGGATTTCTGTGTGTTGATTTTTATATCCTGCAAGTTTACTATAGTCATTGATTAGTTCTAGTAATTTTCTGGTGGAGTCTTTAGGGTTTTCTATGTAGAGGATCATGTCATCTGCAAATAGTGAGAGTTTACTTCTTCTTTTCCAATTTGGATTCCTTTTATTTCTTTTTCTGCTCTAATTGCTGTGGCCAAAACTTCCAAAACTATGTTGAATAGTAATGGTGAAAGTGGGCACCCTTGTCTTGTTCCTGACTTTAGAGGAAATACTTTCAATTTTTCACCATTGAGGATAATGTTTGTTGTGGGTTTTTCATATATAGCTTTTATTATGTTGAGGGATGTTCCTTCTATTCCTGCTTTCTGGAGAGTTTTTATCATAAATGGATGTTGAATTTTGTCAATATGACCCACCTTCCAGAATACTGGAAATAAAAGCAAAAATAAGCAAATGGGACCTAATTAAACTTAAAAGCTCATGCACAACAAAGGAAACTATAAGCAAGGTGAAAAGACAGCCTTCAGAATGGGAGAAAATAATAGGAAATGAAGCAACTGACAAACAACTAATCTCAAAAATATACAAGCAACTCCTACAGCTCAATTCCAGAAAAATAAATGACCCAATCAACAAAATGGGCCAAAGAACTAAATAGACATTTCTCCAAAGAAGACATACAGATGGCTAACAAACACATGAAAAGATGCTCAACATCACTCATTATCAGAATAATGCAAATCAAAACCACTATGAGGTACCATTTCACGCCAGTCAGAATAGCTGCCATCCAAAAGTCTACAAGCAATAAATGCTGGACAGGGTGTGGAGAAAAGGGAACCCTCTTACACTGTTGGTGGGAATGCAAACTAGAACAGCCACTATGGAGAACAGTGTGGAGATTCCTTAAAAACTGGAAATAGAACTGCCTTATGATCCAGCAATCCCACTGCTGGGCATACACACTGAGGAAACCAGAAGGGAAAGAGACACGTGTACCCCAATGTTCATCGCAGCACTGTTTATAATAGCCAGGACATGGAAGCAACCTAGATGTCCATCAGCAGATGAATGGATAAGAAAGCAGTGGTACATATACACAATGGAGTATTACTCAGCCATTAAAAAGAATATATTTGAATCAGTTCTAATGAGGTGGATGAAACTGGAGCCTATTATACAGAGTGAAGTAAGCCAGAAAGAAAAACACCAATACCGTATACTAACGCATATATATGTAATTTAGAAAGATGGTAACAATAACCCTGTATACGAGACAGCAAAAGAGACACTAATGTATAGAACAGTCTTTTGGGCTCTGTGGGAGAGGGCGAGGGTGGGATGATTTGGGAGAATGGCATTGAAACATGTATAGTATCATATATGAAACGAGTCACCAGTCCAGGTTCGATGCATGATACTGGATGCTTGGGGCTGGTGCACTGGGACGACCCAGCAGGATGGTATGGGGAGGGAGGAGGGAGGAGGGAGGAGGGTTCAGGATGGGGAACACATGTATACCTGTGGTGGATTCATTTTGATATATGGCAAAACCAATACAATATTTTAAAGTTAAAAAATAAAATAATTTAAAAATGAATGAAAATTTAACAATGATTGGTTTGATTAAAATTTAAAAAAAAATGAAGGAGTAATAGAAGAAGAAAAACCAGATTAAGATGACAGAGTAGAAGAACATGTACTCATCTTCTGCAGCCAGAGCTCCAAAACAAAACAAAACAAAAAGGATAACCTATATCCAGGGACAATGGAAAAGCCACAACTAAATGGTAAGAGGGAAACAATTATGATAAAATCAAATCCTATGCATGCTGGGTAGGTGACTCACAAGCTGGAGAACAATAATACCAAAGATCTTCTCACACTGTTTTAAAGGTTCTAGGCCCCACATCAGGCTCCCCAGCCTGGGAATTCAGCCAAGGGTCTGGAAATCCCCAGGGAATCTGATTTTGAAGGTTAGTTGGATTTGATTACAGAGCCTCCATAAGATTGGGGGATAAAGAAACTCTTGGAGGCCACAAACAAAATCTTGTGTGCTCCAAGGCCCATAGAAAGAAGCAGTGGCCCCCACAGTGACTGGGCCAGTCCTAGCTGTGAGTGTTTGAGGTTGTCCTTCAGAGGCATGGATTGGCAGTGTCCTGCCTTGCAGATGGAGGCACTGACAGCGTCAGTCCTTGGACCTGTATCCGAGCATAGGCGCTCTTGGAGGTCACCAATAACCATACTATAGAAGCCCATAGACTCCAAGACTGGGTTGTCTAAGGCCAAACAACTAACAGGAAGGGAGCACAGCCCCATCCATCAGTAGTTCAGTTCAGTTGCTTAGTTTTGTCCTACTCTGCAACCCCATGGACTTCAGCATGCCAGGCTTCCCTGTTCATCACCAACTACCACAGCTTGCTCAAACTCATGTTCATTGAGTTGGTGATGCCATCCAATCCATATCATCCTCTATCGTCCCCTTCTTCTCCTGCCTTAAATCTTTCCCAGCATCAGGTTCTTTTTCAATGAGTCTGTTCTTCCCATCAGATGGCCAAAGCAGACAACTGGATTAAAGTTTTCGAAGCATGGCTTTACCCACCAGAGCAAGGCCTAATTTCCCCACTAGCAAGTCTCTCCCATCAGGAAGCTTGCACAAATCTCTTATGCTCATCTGCCAGAGAGAAGACAGAAGAAATAAAAGGTACAATCCCATTAGCCTCCAGAACTAACACCACAATCACAGAAACTACTGAAAATGAAAAGAAATGAGATTATGTCCCAGAGGAAGGAATAAGATAAAACCCTAAAAAAACAACTAAATTAAATGGAGATAGCCAACCCCTCAGGAAAAAAGAGAAAATTCAGAATAATGATAATAAAGATGATTCTGGGTCTTAGGAAAAGAATGCAGGCAAAGATTGAGAAGACGCAAGAAATGTTTACCAAGGAACTAGAAGAATTAAAGAACACCAAACAGAGATGAATGACATATTAAAAGAAATCAATAGCAGAATAACTGAGGAAGAACAATGGATAAGTGACCTGGAAGACAGAATGGTTGAAATCAATGCTGCAAAATAGAATTTTTTAAAAAAAGGAAAAGAAATGAAGACAGCCTAACAGACCTCTGGGACAACATTAAATGCATCGATATTTGCATTATAGGGGTCACAGGAGAAGAGGGAGAGAATGGATCTGAGAAAATATTTGAAGAGATAATAGCTGAAAACCAGCTCAGAAAATGGGTAGAAGACTTGAAGAGACAATTCTCTAAAATGACACAATTGGGAAAGGAGAACATCAAAGCTGTATATTGTCAATATGCTTATTTAACTTATATGCAGAGTACATTATTAGAAATGCCAGGCTGGATGAAACACAAGCTGGAATCAAGACTGCAGGGGGAAATATCAATAACCTCAGATATGCAGATGACATCACTCTTATGGCAGAAAGCAAAGAGAAACTAAAGAACTTCTTGATGAAGGTGAAAGGGAAGAGAGAAAGATCCTATCCCTTCATGGCAAATAGACGGGAAAACAATGGAAACAGTGACAGATTTAATTTTCCTGGATTCCCAAATCACTGCAGATGGTAATTGCAGCCATGAAATTAAAAGACACTTTCATCTTGGAAGAAAAGCTATGACAAACCTAAACCATATTAAAAAACAGAGATATCACTTTGCCAGCAAAAGTCCATATAGTCAAAGCTCTGGTTTTTCCAGTAGTCATGTAGGGATGTGAGAGTTGGACCATAAAGAAGACTCAGCGCAAAAGAATTGATGCTTTTCAACTGTGGTGTTACATAAGGACTCTTGAGAGTCCCTTGGACTGCAAAGAGATCAAACCAGTCAATTCTAAAGGAAATCAATCCTGAATATTCATTGGAATAAATGATGCTGAAGCCAAAGTTCCAAAAATTTGGCTACCTGATGTGAACAGCTGACTCATCAGAAAAGTCCCTGATGCTGGTAAAGATTAAAGACAGGAGGAGAAGGGGACGACAGAGGATGAGATGGCTGGATGGCATCACCAACTCAATGGACATGAGTTTGAGCAATTTCCAGAAGATGGTGAAGGACAGGGAACCGTGGCATGCTGGAGTCCATGGGGTTGCAAAGAGTCAGACATGACTGAGCCATGGAACAAGAACAACTAAAACAGGCATACAGATGGCCAATGAGCACATGAAAAGATGTTAAAAATTGCTATTTATTAGAGAAATGCAAATCAAAACTACAATGAGATATCACTTCAACCTGTCAGAATGGCTATCATAAAAGGGTGTGCAAAATACAAATATTGGAGAGGGTGTGGAGAGAAGAGAACCCTATTGCACTATTACTGGGAATGTTAATGGTTCAGGCACTATGGAGAACCATATGGAAGTTCCTCAAAAAAACTAAAAATACAGCTACCATATGACCCTGCAATCCCATTCCTGGGCATATATCCAGAGAAAAACATGGCCCCAAAAAACACATGCACCCCAATGTTCATTGCAGCATTGTTTACAATGGCCAAGACATGGAAACAACCTAAATATCCATTGTCAAAGGAATCCACAAAGAAAATGTGGAGATACACACACACACACACACACACACACAATAGAGTATTACTCAGTCATTAACCATAATGAAATAGTGTCATTTGAGTAACATGGATGGACCTAGAGAATGTCATACTGGGTGAAGTAAGTCAGACAGAAAGGAGAAATATCATATGACATTCTTTATATGTGAATTCTAAAAAGAAATGATACAAATTAACTTACAAAACAGAAAGAGAATCAGAGACTTAGAAAGAAACTCATGTTTGCTTTGGGGAAGGAATATTTAAGGACTTTGGGAAGGTCATGTACACACTCCTATATTTCAAATGGATAAACAACAAAAACCTATTGTATATCACATGGAACTCTGCTCAATAGTACGTGTCAGCCTGGATGGGACGGGGGTTTGGGGAAGAATGGATACATGTATTTGTATGGCTGAGTCCCTTCACTGTCCACCTGAAACTATCACATTGTTAATTGGCTAAACCCCAATATAAAATGTTTTGGGAGGTTAAAAATAAGTTAACATTAAATTAAAAAACATAAAGCTCTAGTTTGAATTAAATAACAACCTAGTTCTACTGGAGAATCTAAAATTCTCATTCCTCACCATTGTACATACATTAAACCACGGGTCTACTGACAAAATGATAGCTTTCATGAATCAGTATTGATGGGATAATCTTATTGAGGCCATAAAAACTGTCCTGCTTCATTTTTCATCCTTTCTGAAGTACAACCAAGGAAAGCATGTTTGTGCAGGCCTCAGCCACTTTAAATTATGGAGCCTAGTGGAGCATTTGAGCTCTAAAAAAATGATTTCATACATATTCCTCTGTCCCATAGAAATAAATATGTTTTAGTCATGGCCTATATATTTTCAAAATGGACCGACGCCTTCCCTTGAAGACAAAATACTGCCTCTTTGTGACTAAAAGTCCATTTGAATGAGTTCATCCCTATCTGGTGAACTCATTCTCCAAATTCGTAGTGATTCAGGAACCCATTTTACTGGCCAGGTACTTCAACAAGTCTCTGCTCTTTCTCAGCACTTTAATTATGCTTACCATCCTCAGTCCTCTAGTTTAGTTGAACATACCAATAAAATTATTAAGACTTGGATCAAAGAATTTGTAGAGGCTCTCTAAATATCTTGACCAAAATTATTGTCATTGGTCCTTCTATATCTCAGATCTCAGTTCAGTTCAGTTGCTCAGTCATGTGCGATGCTACGCAACCCCATGTATTGCAGCACACCGGGCTTCCATGTCCATCACCAACTCCCTGATCTTGATCAAACTCATGTCCATTGAGTCAGTGATGCCATCCAACCATCTCATCCTCTGTCATCCCCTTCTCCTCCTGCCTTCAATCTTGCCCAGCATCAGGGTCTTTTCCAATGAGTCAGTTCTTCACATGAGATGGCCAAAGTATTGGAGTTTCAACTTTAACATCAGTCCTTCCAATGAATATTCAAGACTGATTTCCTTTAGGATTTACTGGTTGGATATCCTTGCAGTCCAAGGGACTCTCAAGAGTCTTCTCCAACTACTTAGTTCAAAAGCATCAGTTCTTCGATGCTCAGCTTTCTTTATAGTCCAACTCTCAAATTCATACATTACTATTGGAAAAACCTTAGCTTTGACTAAATGGGCCTTTGTTGGCAAAGTAATGTCTCTGCTTTTTAATATGCTGTCTAGGTTGGTCATAACTTTCCTTCAAGGAGCAAGCTTCTTTAAATTTCATGGCTGCAGTCAACATCTGCAGTGATTTTGGAGCCCCCAAACTGCCACTGTTGCCCCAGTTTCCTCATCCATTTGCCATGAAATGATTGGACTGGATGCTATGATCTTAGTTTTCTGAATGTTGAGGTTTTAAGTCAGCTTTTTCATTCTTCTCTTTCACTCTTATCAAGAGACTCTTTAGTTCTTCTTCACTTTCTTCCTTAAGGGTGGTGTCATCTGCATATCTGAGGTTATTGATATTTCTCCTATAATTCTTGATTCCAGCTTATGCTTCATCCAGCCCAGCATTTCACGTGATGTATTCTGCATATAAGTTAAATAAACAGAGTGGTGATATACAACCTTAATGCACTCCTTTCCTGATTTGCAACCCATCTGTTGTTATATGTCCAGTTGCCCCACAGTCAGTCTCTCCCATCCTGAGATGCTTTTTGAGGTAGTCACAGGATGCCCAATGTACTTTTCCATCTGCCTCATTTGACCTATGGTTGATAAAAGGAGAGATATTCCAATATTGCAAAAGCCCAATTGCTCTTAGGAAAGACTCTGATGCTAGGGAAGATTGAAGGCAAGAAGAGAAGGGGACGACCGCGGATGAAATGGTTGGATGGCATCACTGACACAATGGACAGGAGTTTGGGAAAGCTCCGGGAGATGGTGAAGGACAGGCAAGCCTGACATGCTTCAGTTTATGGGGTCACAAAGCCACACAACTGAATGGCTGAACAACAACAAATTGCTCTGTAAAATATAACCATGTATTGATACAGCTATGTTTTCACAGCTTTCTTTCTGGAAACAAAGATACTAATTTTAAGAATCATACTTGCAATCTGGAGATTTGATCTATTGAAAAATATACCTACAGAAAGACTTTTTAACCTTACTGGAAAGGTATCTATCAAGTACTTCTAACCAGACCCTGTGCTGTCAGATTGTAAGGAATGTACTCTTATTCACGTGGCACACTTAAGTGTGAAAGTCCCTCAGTCATGTCTGACTCTTTGTGACCACATGGACTATAAAGTCCATGGAATTCTCCAGGTCAGAGTACTGGAACGGCTAGCCTTCCCATTCTCCAGGTGATCTTCCCAACCCAAGGATCAAATCCAGGTCTCCACACTGCTGGCAGATTCTTTACCAGCTAAGCCATCAGGGAAGCCCATGGCACACTTAAAGCAGTCACTAAACTGACTGAATCTGTACATCAACCAGTGACCTGAAGGTAAAAATTTCCCAGAATTGAAGCAGATTTTATCTGAAGAGAGATCTTCCCCAAGATTTACTTCAGATTATCTGCAGTGTCCAAGATCTTGATAACATATGAAATTTACATAAAAACTTCCTAAGTGTTATCTCTACTCCTCCTCCTTGTTACTCAGTTTATGCAAAAGTAATTGCTGTTTTACATTGTTGAAAATTGACATTTGATATTGATATTCTTAAATGTGGCTATTTATGCATCATTTTAATGTGTATTTTATTGGTTTATATTTATTTTGTTAAAGACTTATCACTTGTTGCTTATTTCATATATTTTTTAGACTATATAACGATGTAAGACCAAAAACAAATTCAGGCGATTTTCTTATCTAAGTACAAAATGGATCATAAAGCAGTGGAGACAGCTCACATTATCAGCAATGCCCTTGGCCTAGTAACTAATAAGGAACAGTGCAGTGGTGTTTCAAGAAGTTTAGCAAAGGAGTCGAGAGTCTTGAAGATGAGGAGCATAGTGGCCAGCCATTGAGTTTGACAATGACCAGTTGAGAGCAGTCATCAAATCTGATAGTCTTACAACCTCACGAGAAGTTGACAAAAAACTCATTGTCGACCATTCTATGGTTGTTTGACTTTTGAAGCAAATTGTTGTTCACTTTTGGCAAGGTGATAACGATCAACAAGTGGAGGACCAAAAATTTTTAAAAAAGAAAAAAGACAGGGAGAAACATTATTTTGAAGTGTCATCTTCTCTTACTCTACACAATAATGAACCATTTCTCCATTGGATTGTGACATGTGACAAAAAGTGGATGGTATACAACAACCAGTGATGACCAGCTCAATGTTTGAACTGAGAGTAAGCTTCAAAGCACTTCCCAAAGCCAAACTTGCACCAAAATAGTCATGGTCACTCTTTGGTGTCCTACTGCCAGTCTGATCCACTACAGCTTACTGAATCCCAGTGAAACTATTACATTTGAGAAGTATGCTATCAAGACTGTCACAGCTCTGACAATAAAAGTCAATAGACTCTTTTCTTTTTTTTTTGCTTGGGGATTTCCTCATGGCTGGTCTTGTAGGCAGACCCAAAATTGCAGACTTCTGGATCTGTGGTTTCATCTTTTATATTAATTTAATGATATTCTTAGTGCCTTAAATAATTTTTTTTCTTCCTTTCTTCTTTTATTGTTCTCATTATATGTTTGGTACATTATTTTCAGTTGTGCTACAAACCCTGAAAATTCTGTTTTGTTTTAATCTTTTTTTCTGTTTATATTTTCCTTGCCTTTTTTTTGGCTTTTGGGAATTCTATTAAGATATTCTAAAATTCAGATAATATTTTCTATCATGTTCAGGTTACTAATAAGCCTAAAATGACAATCTTCACTTTTGTTAACAGTATTTTGATTTTTAGTATCTCTTTGATTCTTTGTTAAGGTTTCACTCTCTTGTTTGCACTGCCCAGCTGTCTTTTCATGTTGTCTACTTTAACCATTAAAGTCGTTAGTGTATTAATCATGTTTGTTTAAATTTCCGATTTGCTAATACCAATATCTTGGCATGTCTGGTTCTGATGCTTGTTCTGTTTTTTCTATGTGTGTTTTGTTTTTGCCTTTTTATATGCCTTATAACTTTTTTTCTTGATCATTAGACATAAGGTAAATGAAACTTCTGTAAATAAACCTTTAGAAATATGGTGATGAACTGTGAAAGTGAAAGTCACTCAGTCGTGTCGGACTTTTGCGATTCCATGGACTATACAGTGGGAAAGGGAAATATTCTAGAGTCTTATGATTAGATCTCAGAATTGTTTTTCTACCATCAAATCAGTTAAGCTCTGAAAATATTGTTGTAAATTAGGCTCTTTGGTTAAGTGCTTTCCCCTGAGGGCAGGCTTGATTAGGAACAGGGTGTTCTGGCACATTTCAAAATAGTTGTTTTTCCTTTCCCCTTGCGTTAGTGTCACAAAGAGTCAGACACGACTGAGCAACTGAACTGAACTGCGTGAGTGCATTTTACATGGATATTTATACTTAGAATCTTGTTGAGCCCCTGAAGGCGAATTTTACAATATTATGGGGGCCCCTAATGACAGAGTAATTCTGGAATCTTTAACTCTCAGGCTTGTTGACATCTAGCCTCCAGCCATCTGTCAATTCCAATTCAGGTTTTCCTACTCCACTGCTAGTATCCATGGAGTTATTTGCTCCAGCACTTTGTTTTCTTATATAGCCTGTCCATCTCTCCAGTTTGGGGATCAGTGGTTTGTCCTATAATCTCGCTTCTTTTATCAGTCTAAAATGAGTTGTTGATTTTTCAGTTCAGGATTTTACTTGTTAGGATAGAAAGATAACTTACAATTTCTTTACAGTGGAAGTAAATACCACATTTAAATCATTTTTTGTTACAATTTAACCCTCATAATATGCTTGAAAAATAGTCAACACATATTTTTAAAAATAATTTTAATATTGTCTCTATTTATTTATTTTTACTATCTGAATAAAATAATTAACTGGAAAATTATGGACTATAATTCTATATTCACCAGTACTCCATGTATAGAACTACAAATCTTATCAAATAGGATGATTCATTAGTTTTTACTTCTTCCATAAGAAATTACCATACATTTATCAGCTTAAAACATTTTTTTTCTTTTAATTTCACAGTGCTATAAATTAAAACCCCAGGTTTTGGCTTAATTGGGACTCTGCTCTATTTTTCACAAAAATCAGCTATCAGGAGGGTTCTGCTTCTCTCTGGAGGTGCTGGTAATGAATCTACTCCCAGTTTCATTCAGAACATTAGCACTATTTAGTTCTATTACAGGTCTTGGATTGAAATTTTCCTTTGTCTATTCATCACTGGTTAGGGTCATTCACAGCTTCCAGGGGCAAACTGTATTTCATAACTCGTGGCCCTTTTAGTCAAGCTCTAATGACAGTAATGTCTTGTCAATTTCCTATGCTTTGACTGTCTCTGATCTCCTCTTCTACCTATGCCTTTTCTGTCTTCCTCCTTATTTTCTTTCTCTGATGGTTTTTGATATCTCTTCATTTTTAGTGCTCCTATGCCTACACTGACCTCACCTGGATCAGTCAGTTCAGTTCAGTTCAGTTCAGTCATTCAGTCACGTCTGACTCTTTGAGACCCCATGAATCGCAGCACGCCAGGCCTCCCTGTCCATCATCAACCCCCGGAGTTCACCAAGACTCACGTCCATCGAGTCAGTGATGCCATCCAGCCATCTCATCCTCTGTGGTTCCCTTCTCTTCCTGCCCGCAATCCCTCCCCAAATCAGAGTCTTTTCAATGAGTCAACCCTTCATATAAGGTGGCCAAAGTACTGGAGTTTCAGCTTTAGAATCATTCCTTCCAAAGAAATCCCAGGGCTGATCTCCTTCAGAATGGACTGGTTGGATCTCCTTGCAGTCCAAGGGACTCTCAAGAGTCTTCTCCAACACCACAGTTCCAAAGCATCAATTCTTCAGTGCTCAGCTTTCTTCACAGTCCAACTCTCACATCCATACATGACCACAGGAAAAACCATAGTCTTGACTAGAAGGACCTTTGTTGGCAAAGTAATGTCTCTGCTTTTAAATATGCTATCTAGGTTGGTCATAACTTTTCTTCAAAGGAGTAAGCGTCTTTTAATTTCATGGCTGCAGTCACCATCTGCAGTGATTTTGGAACCCAAAAAATAAAGTCTGACATTGTTTCCACTGTTTCTTCATCTATTTCCCATGAAGTGATGGGACCGCATGCCATGATCTTCGTTTTCTGAATGTTGAGCTTTAAGCCAATATTTTTACTCTCCATTTTCATTTTCATCAAGAGGCTTTTGAGTTCCTCTTCACTTTCTGCCAGAAGGGTGGTGTCATCTGCATATCTGAGGTTATTGATATTTCTCCTGGCAATCTTGATTACAGCTTGTGCTTCTTCCAGCCCAGTGTTTCTCATGATGTTCTCTGCATAGAAATTAAATAAGCAGGGTGACAATATACAGCCTTGACGTACTCCTTTTCCTATTTGGAACCAGTCTGTTGTTCCATGTCCAGTTCTAACTACTGCCTGCTGACCTGCATATAGGTTTCTCAAGAGGCAGGTCAGGTCGTCTGGTATTCCCATCTCTTTCAGAATTTTCCACAGTTTATTGTGATCCACACAGTCAAAGGCTTTGCCATAGTCAATAAAGCAGAAATAGATGTTTTTAAGGAACTCTCTTACTTTTTCCATGATCCAGCCGATATTGGCAATTTGATCTCTGTTTCCTCTGTCTTTCCTAAAACCAGCTTGAATATCTGAAAGTTCACGGTTCACGTATTGCTGAAGCCTGGCTTGGAGAATTTTGAGCATTACTTTACTAGCGTGTGAGATGAGTACAATTGTGGAGTAGTTTGAGCATTCTTTGGCATTGCCTTTCTTTTGGATTGGAATGAAAACTGACCTTTTCCAGTTCTGTAGCCACTGCTGAGTTTTCCAAATTTGCTGGCATATTGAGTGCAGCACTTTCACAGAATCATTTTCCAGGATTTGAAATAACTCAACTGGAATTCCATCACCCCCACTAGCTTTGTTTGTAGTGATGCTTTCTAAGGCCCACTTGACTTCACATTCCAGGATGCCTGGCTCTAGGTGTAATCACACCATCGTGATTATTTTAGTCTGGAAGACCTTTTTTGTACAGTTCTTCTGTGTATTCCTGCCACGTCTTCTTAATATCTTTTGCTTCTGTTAGGTCCATACCATTTCTGTTGTTTATCGAGCCCATCTTTGCATGAAATGTTCCCTTGGTATCTCTAATTTTCTTGAAGAGATCTCTAGTCTTTCCCATTCTGTTGTTTTCCTCTATTTCTTTGCATTGATCACTGAGGAAGGCTTTCTTATGTCTTCTCGCTATTCTTTGGAATCTGCATTGAGATTGCTTATATTTTTCCTTTGCTCCTTTGCTTTTCGCTTCTCTTCTTTTCACAGCTATTTGTAAGGCTCCTACTCAGACAGCCATTTTGCTTTTTTGCATTTCTTTTCCATGGGGATGGTCTTGATCCCTGTCCCCTGTACAATGTCACAAACATCCATCCATAATTCATCAGGCACTCTGTCTATCAGATCTAGTCCCTTAAATCTATTTCTCACTTCTACTGTAAGGGATTTGATTTAGGTAATACCTGAATGGTAGTGGTTTTCCCTACTTTCTTCAGTTTAAGTCTGAATTTGCCTATAAGAAGTTCATGATCTGAGCCAGAGTCAGCTCCTGGTCTTGTTTTTGTTGCAGCCATCTTTGGCTGCAAAGAATATAACCAATCTGATTTCGTTGTTGACCATCTGGTGATGTCCACGTGTAGAGTCTTCTCTTGTGTTGTTGGAATAGGGTGTTTGCTATGACCAGTGCATTTTCTTGGCAAAACTCTATTAGACTTTGCCCTGCTTCATTCCATATTCCTAGGCCAAATTTGCCTGTTACTCCAGGTGTTTCTTGACTTTCTACTTTTGCATTCCGTTCCCCTATAATGAAAAGGACATCTTTTCTGGGTGTTAGTTCTAAAAGGTCTTGTAGGTACTCATAGAACCGTTCAACTTCAGCTTCTTTAGAGTTATTGGTTGGGACATAGACTTGGATTACTGTGATATTGAATGGTTTGCCATGGAAACAAACAGAGATCATTCTGTCATTTTTGAGATAACATCCAAATACTGCATTTCAGACTCTTTTGTTGACCATGATGGCTACTCCATTTCTTCTAAGGGAGAAGTAGATATAATTCCTGCAGTAGTAGATATAATGGTCATCTGAGTTAAATTCACCCATTCCAGTCCATTATTAGTTCGCAGATTCCTAGAATGTTGATGTTCACTCTTGCCATCTCCTTTTTGACCACTTTCAATTTGCCTTGATTCATGGACCTGACATTCCAGGTTCCTATGCAATATTGCTCTTTATAGCATCAGACATTGCTTCTATCACCAGTCACACCCACAACTGGGTATTGTTTTTTCTTTGGCTCCATCCCTTCATTCTTTCTGGAGTTCTTTCTCCACTGATCTCTAGTAGCATATTGAGCACCTACCAACCTGGAGAGTTCTTCTTTCAATATCCTATAATTTTGCCTTTTCATACTGTTCATGGGATTCTCAGGCAAGAATACTGAAGTGGTTTGCAATTCCCTTCTCCAGTGGACCATATTCTGTCAACCCTCTTCACCATGACCCGCCCATCTTGGGTTGCCCCATGGGCATGGCTTAGTTTCATTGAGTTAGACAAGGCCGTGGTCCTAGTGTGAATAGATTGGCTAGTTTTTTGTGATTATGGTTTCAGTGTGTCTGCCCTCTGATGCCCTCTTGCAACATGTACTGTCTTACTTGGGTTTCTCTTACCTTGGACGTGGGGTATCTCTTCATGGCTGCTCCAGCAAAGCACAGCCACTGCTACTTATCTTGGACGAGGGGTATCTCCTCACCGCCCCCTCTCCTGACCTTGAATGTGGAATAGCTCCTTTAGGCCCTTCTGCGCCCACACAGCCACCGCTCCTCGGGTGTGGGGTAGCTCCTCCCAGCCGTCACCCCTGGCCTCAGGCAGGGGGTGGCTTCTCCTGACCGCTGCCCCTGACCTCAGTTGTGGGGTAGCTCCTCCCTGCTGCTCCTGTGCTGTTGCAGCCTGGCACTCTTGGTCACCGCCCCTGACCTTTGATGTGGGGTAACTCCTCTTGGCTGCCGCCCCTCGGGCATGGGGTTTTCCTGGCTTCTACCCCTGTCCTCGGACGTGAGGTAGCTCCTCTCAGCCACGCTATGTTTGCCGTTGCAGCCGCCCGCAGGTACCTCACCTTAATAATCCAGCATAATCTCTCTTTTTTAAGAACAGCTGACTTAATAAATATATGTGCCCTTCACAGAAGAACCTATTAATAGACAACTGCTTAACTGAATAATCTTAGGGATAGAAACTTTGTGAAAAGACAAAGTAATTTAAGAATCATTACTACCACAAGTTACAAGTCTTTTAATTTTATTATTTACATTAAAATATCAGTTAACTAGGTGGTAAGCCATTCTGACTATGACACAAAGATAATTGATAGGCTGATTGTGTCAAGTTTCATGAGATTTGTGCAAATAATCTCAATAAATAGTGGTGGTTGAAACTAAGTATATTTTGAATTGTAATTACAACGTGGGGCCTTAATGAATAATTGCACTTTTGAGAGTTCATCTTTATTTGCTTTCTTGAAGTGACTGGGGACTTTGAGTAGAATCAAAATTTGCATTTTTTATTTTACAAATGTAATTTATCATATTGTGACTATATTTCTATAAGTAAAATATTATTGTGGTTTAATCTTATAAAATATAAAAGATACAAGGAAATTTTGTAAAGCTATTATTTAACTTGTTCAAATGCCCTTAATATTTAATTAGTACTATTAATTTAATGGGTTTCCCTGGTGGCCCAGACAATAAGGAATCTGCCTGTAATACAAGATACCTGGGTTTGATTCCTGGGTCAGGAAGATCCCCTGGAGAAGGGAATGGCTACCCACTCCAGTATTCTTGCCTGGAGAATTCCATGGATAGAGGAGCCTGGCGGGCTACAGTCCACAGGGTCACAGAGTAGACGTGGCTAAGTGGCAATGCTTCCACACCCTTCACTAACTTAATACAAAATCCATTCTCCATCTTGTATTTCAAAATAAATCTGATTATGTGATGAATCAATTGACTTCTCCAAATCATACTGTTCATTCAACAAAGGGAGAAGATGTTTATTTTTATTGATGTCCCCTTCTAATTATTCCATCTTATAGTCTACATTAAAACAGTTACATTTTTACATACAATCATTAACTGAGCCCTTCAGTACTATGATAATACTTTTACTATCAAACCTTTATGATAGAAGAGATACTTTTCAAAAATATAATATAAATAAATAAAAATTTTACTCTTTTTCGTTCTCTTTTGCCTGGAAGAGGAAGTTCTGATGTCCAAATGACTTTAAAAATCTTCACAGGCCTTAACACATATTCAGTTCAGTTCAGTTGCTCAGTCGTGTCTGTCTCTTTCTGACCCCACAGATTGCAGCAAACAAGGCCTCCCTGTCCAACACCAACTCCTGGAGTTTACTCAAACTCATGTCCATTGGGTTGGTGATGCCATCCAACCATCTCATCTTCTGTCGTCCCCTTCTCCTCCTGCCTTCAATCTTTCCCAGCATCAGGATCTTTTGAAATGAGTCAGGTGGCCAAAGTATTGTGATTTCACATTCAACATCAGTCCTTCCAGTCAATATTTAGGACTCATTTCCTTTAAGATGAGAAGGCAATGGCACCCCACTCCAGTACTCTTGCCTGGAAAATCCCATGGATGGAGGAGCCTGGAAGGCTGCAGTCCATGGGGTCGCTGAGGGTCGGACATGACTGAGTGACTTTATTTCACTTTCACTTTCCTTTAAGATCGACTGGTTGGATCTCCTTGCACTCCAAGGGACTCTCAAGAGTCTTCTCCAACAACACAGTTAAAAAGCATCAATTCTTTGGTGCTCAGCTTTCTTTATGGTACACCTCTCACATCCATACATGACTACTGGAAAAAACCATAGCCCAGACTAGAAAGACCTTTGTTGGCAAAGTAATGTCTATGTTTTTAATATTCTGTCTAGATTGGTCATAACTTTTCTTCCAAGGAGTAAGCGTCTTTTAATCTCATGGCTGCAGTCACCATCTGCACTGATTTTGGAGCCCAAAAATTTAAAGTCTGACACTGCTTCCACTGTTTCCCCAGCTATTTCCCATGAAGTGGTGGGACCAGATGCCATGTTCTTAGTTTTCTGAATGTTGAGCTTTAAGCCAACTTTTTCACTCTCCACTTTCATTTTCATCAACAGGCTTTTTAGTTCCTCTTCACTTTCTGCCATAAGGGTGGTGTCATCTGCATACCTGAGGTTATTGATATTTCTCCCAGCAATCTTGATTCCAGCTTGTGCTTCTTCCAGTCCAGCGTTTCTTATGATGTTCTCTGCATAGAAGTTAAATACGCAGGGTGACAATATACAACCTTGACGTTCTCCTTTCCCAATTTGGAACCAGTCTTTTGTTCCATGTCCAGTTCTAACCGTTGCTTCCTGACCTGCATTCAGAGTTCTCAAGAGGAAGGTCAGCTGTCTTTAAGAATTTTCCACAGTTTGTGGTGATCCATGAAGTCTTCCCTTGTGGCTCAGCTGGTAAAAAAACCACTCACAGTGCGGGACACCTGGGTTTGGTCCCTGGGTTGGGAACATCCCCTAGAGAAGGGAAAGGCTACCCACTCAATATTCTGGCCTAGAGAATATACAGTCCATGGGATCGCAAAGAGTCAGACATGACTGAGCGACTTTCACTTCACTTTCACACAGTCACACAGATTAGGACATTTTATACATCAAAGAGTTGTTAAAAACATCATAAAACATAAAAACATATAAAGCAGAAAAGAATAAAAAATTATCATGAAAGTCTCATTGATTTTAGAAATGAATGAAATATTCTATAATACATTCTTAAATAGTCATTTAAAAATAATTCAACTTACTAATAAGCTACAAAGTACTGGAGGATTTCTATTTTGCCTACAAAATATTTTAAAATAATCCAATAATCACCACAAAGGATTAAAATCACTTTTCCTACTTCTCTAATTGTGGATAGTACTCTCTGTAGCCCTAATGATCAGTTATATTTACAGTATTGGCCTTGAAATTACAACATTGAACATTTTGGTAGGAACACACATATGAAAAGTTGTTGTTGTTTTTTTTTTAATTTGTTAAAGCACCTTAAGGCCAAAAGTGTGTGAACGATGTCCATTCAGAAGTGAGAGTGTTTGCAACATTTGGTTTACAGTGATGGTTCTCAAAGAGTGGTCTCCAATATTTACAGCAGTATTTCATAGAAAGCTGATACACATGTAAATTATCATGCCTTATTCTACTTATTTGTATGTATTGAAAACAAACTTCTAGAAGGAATCACAATCACTTGTGTTTACAAGCCCTCTAGATAATTCTCAGATAGCTAAAGTTTGAAAGAACCACTGGTCTGATGGATAGGGAGAAAATAAAAATTTTAGAAATCTGTGACTGTAATTGGAAAAAAATGAATTTGACTATTAAGGTGCAGATAATTTTAACTTACAGGATTTGAAATGAAGATTTTTGAAGATGAGTTTGTAAAATGAATTTTTTTGGGGAAAATGTTGAAATAGATAAAGCACACAAATACTTAAGTTGGTCTTCTTTTCAGTTCTAAAAAGAAATATGTAATGCCGTCTGTACAAATGACAGACTTCATTCTGAGAATATTCTATTTGAGAATATAGAATTTATTGCATTTATGTAATAGTGACTGAAATGCAGATACTGGCTAACAGAGTTGTGATAAAATAATGAACTCAATGTTAGCTGTGATTTAGACTTTAATATGCACGAGCTTATTATCCACATATCCTTCTGCTATTGTATGCCACAGTATTTAAGAAAAGATAATTTTGAATTTATGTAAAATTACTCCACTATGTAGAAAGTATAGAGTGAATCTGTCTTTCCCTCAGTTCCTTTTTTTTTTTTTTTAAATTTTTATTGGAGTAGAATTGCTTTACAGTGTTGTGTTAGTTTCTGCTATACAGGATAGTGAATCAGCTATATATATATATATATATATATATATATATATATACACATATATATATATATATATACATCTCCCCTTTTTTTGGATTTCCTTTCCACTTACATCACCACAGAGCATTGAATAGAGGTTCCCCGTGCTAGACAGTAGGTTTTCATTAGTTATCTATATTTTTTTACATAATTGTGTATCTATGTCAACCTCAATGTCCCAGTTTATCCCACTTCCCCTTTCTGTACTTGGTGTCCATACATTTGTTCTCTATGTCTGTGTCTCTATTCTTGCTTTGAAAAATTCACAAGAACATTTTTTTCTAGATTCCACATATATGCATTAATATACAATATTTATTTTTGTCTCTTACTCCACCCTGTATGACACATCTCTGCAAATGACACAATTTTATTCCTTTTTGTGGCTGAGCAATATTCCATTGCCCCACAGTTCTTAAAGCTTTATTATAAGAAAAATCCCTGGAGAAAGAAATGGCAGTACACTCCAATATTCTTACCTGGAGAATCCCATAGACACAGCAGCCCGGCAGGCTTATAGTCTATAGGATTGCAAAGAGTCGGACATGACTAAAGTGACTTAGCATGCACCTAGGAAAAGATGTTCCTCCTTGCTTTCTATAGAACAGTGGCAACCATGTATACAGAGATTTACAGAAGGAATCTCATTTTTTTTTAATGTGGGTTATTTTACTTCACTAAGTAATGTTATATATCTGTAAGAAATGTATAAATGATTATTTTTATTTTTCACTTTATGTTCTTGTAAATCATTTTCTCTTTTACTATTGCTATATTTTTTAGATATTTTAGTCCTGGGCTATATATGAATCAAAATTGAAATTTCTAAATAATTTCAATAATTATGAAAAATGTTATATAATATAAGTGTATTACCAAATAATCACAATTATTAATTTAGTATCAAAAAAGATTAAATATTTTGAGTTGTTGGTTACAAACTGTTATATCAGCTGTATGTTGATAATTTGATTTTTGATGAAGTGCAGAATACACAGGTTAACTGGTTTTATCATAATCTGAACAGGTTAGTATTCAAACAAAATCAAACAGACTTAAGGGATTGTATAAAAAATTCAAACCAGAAGTTCCTCCAGGAATATTTTTAATAGTGCATTTTCTGGAACATTTTAAGAATAATGAGATAATATTCAATTATGTTTTACTTTAATATTTTACTTGGTGACAAATTTAAATACATATAAATTCTATGGTTAGCAATTACTTAGCATGTTATTGTCACAAGGTTTTAGTTCTAGCATTTGCTTTTTTAATTATAATAAACCTGGCATAAACAAGCTGGTAAAAAAATAAATAAATTATGGTGGAATGAATATGTAAATGGTAACAGCTGTGCCAAGTAAAGCAGAATGAACTCAAAGGACACTGCTCAAAAAGTGGCTTCCAATTTTTTCAAATATAAGCATCATTAAATTATGGAATATAAAACATGCAAAAAGGCACTAATATCAATCATCAAATGTTAATTAGTAATTTAGGTAGAGCATAAATAAATGGTCTTTTCCATAAGCGCATAATAACAGCCAATATCTGTTGAGTGATTTCTGCATAGGTCCCAGAAATTGTTTTAAATATTTCCTATTGGTTAGTTCATTTAACTTTTACAATAATCTTATGAGGCAAGCCAAATTAATATCCCATTTTACTGATAAAGAACCAAGGATGCAGACAAGTTAGGCAATGTGCCTGAAGTCACACAGCTAAGGAATGGGGAAAGAATTTGAAACTGAGAAGTATTTTGCCAGCCTTAATTATCCTAATCATTATGTTATGCATGCAAATATATATTGGACTGTATCTTATTTTTAAGTAAATATTATCATAATCACTGATACTCAAGGATGATATACACAAAAGCTCTATCAACTATGCTGCTGCTGCTAAGTCACTTCAGTCATGTCCGACTCTGTGCGACCCCATAGACGGCAGCTCACCAGGCTCCCCCATCCCTGGGATTCTCCAGGCAACAACACTGGAGTGGGTTGCCCTTTCCTTCTCCAATGCATGAAAGTGAAAAGTGAAAGTGAAGTCACTCAGTCGTGTCCGACCCTCAGCGACCCCATGGACTGCAGCCTTCCAGGCTCCTCTGTCCATGGGATTTTCCAGGCAAGAGTACTGGAGTGGGGTGCCATTGCCTTCTCTGCTATCAACTATAGGAATAGCTAAAATTAAAAATTTTCTGACTTATTTTCAAAAACAAAGACTGTAGGGAGATCAACCAAGATTGATCAAGTACAGATGTGGAAATCACTTCCCCTCACAAATACATAAAAAAAAATATGTCTACCTGTAAAACAATCCTCACTGAAAACTAATTGGAAACTGGCCAAAAGACTCTTATACAACCGACTGCAAGAAAGATCCACATGGAATCAAGTAGGAAAGGAAGGGAGGTGATCGTGTTGTGAATTGTACTCCTGGATGGGGACCCAGGGGAATAGGGATATTACACAGATGGAAACCCTCTCTGGGGAGTGAATATTTTGAACCGCATATGGGGTACTTGAGCCTTGGGGTCCCACACAGGGAATACAAATCCCCTTGACTAGTTAGAGGCTGCTGGACCCAGCAGGAGGGTTCTGGGAAGCCTGGATTCCACTCATGAGGAACACATGGATACTAGCTTGTTCTTAAGGCAGGGTCAAGAGGGCAGATTGACGACTGCTTGTGTGGCTACCTGGTTTTCCACGACCACTCTAGTGCATACTCCAGCTTGAGTCAAGTGAGAACTCCAGCCCCCTTTACTTCTCACTGATGTTCCACACTGGAGTTAGGGCTACCACCACTAGAAAGGAGTTCGGCTATGGGATGGAGAGGCAACATGAGTCCAGGATGGTGTCTATGGAAGGCAGGGACAACCATTGCTGGAGCTTACCCAAACAGCTCATCAAAAGAAGTTTTAATATCTGATTGAGACTAGACTGCAGTAGCCCATGCGCCCCCATGCACACTGAAAGTCCAGGTGAAGCCCATGTGCCATGTGGATCCTCTATACAACTGGCTGAGAGGTATAAACAACTATGAGGAACAAAGGAGACTCAGACAGAAAACGGCTTTTGAGGCGGGCAGGCGAAGCCCAAATCTCTATCTGAAGAAAACCCACCACAGCATGCACCCCAACAGAAGCCAAAGTCCCACATAAACACCTCTTGTTCCAGTACTGCTCCCCTCTGGGGCAAGAGCACCAGTAGTGAGACAGGGGAGAGTTCACAGTTAAAAGAAGAGAGACTACTCAGACTGTCCCTTAGGGCTCTTGCTCCAGAAACTTTGGACCTAATACCACTCCCCAAAGGGCAGTGATGACTAGTGAGCAAAGAGAAAACTCTACCTCACATCTGGCCCCATTCCTTGCCCCTCCATTTATGGCTCCAACACTTTTCAAGATACTAGTTGCCAGCAAACCCTGAATAAATGACTTGCATTCACATTAAATCCAGTTCTACCATCAAAGTCACTGGGCACATTCAGACTGTATATGGAAGCTCCCCCATAAGAATACCCCTTCAAGACTGCCATATATAAGTATTTTACCTCAATTCATAGAGACAGAGAAAATTAAGCAAAGTGAGAAGGCAGAGAAATTATTTTCAATTGAAAGATTGAGAATAAAGAATAAACCCAGAGGGATGGTACAGGGAGGGAGGAGGGACGGAGGTTTGGAATGGGGAACATGTGTATACCTGTGGCGGATTCATGTTGATGTATGGCAAAACCAATACAATACTGTAAAGTAATTAACCTCCAGTTAACATAAATGAAGTTATATTTTTTAATATAATGTTTATATATGTTTCATTTTTTAATGAAACATATATTAATGACTTACCAAATAATTAAAAGCATTAGTAATTAGAATCTTAACTGAAATAAAGAATAGATGAACACAGTCAGAATTTTAATAAGAAACTATAAAATATTTTTAAAAGATAAAAGTCAGAACAGAAGAATACAATAACAAACATTAAAACAACACTAGAAGTAATTAACATAAGACTGAGTGATATAGAGCACATAAGTAATCTAGAAGATGGGGTAATGGAAATATCCCAATCAGAACAGCAAAAAGAAAACCAATTAAATGTTAGAATAGTCTAAGAGAGCTCTGGGTAACATCAGTTATATAAGCATTCATATTTTAGGAGTGCCAGAAAAAGGAGATAGAGAGAGGAGAATTGAAAATGTATTTGATAATATTTTTTTAATATAGATTTATTTATTTTGATTGGATGCTAATTACATTACAATACTGTATTGGTTTTGCCATACATCAATTAAAACTTTCCAAACTTGAAGAAGAAAACAGACATTCAGGTACAGGAAACACAGAGGGATTCAAACAAAGTGAACTAAAACATATCCACACTAAGAAATATTATAATTAAAAAGGCAAAGTTTAAATATAGAGGATTCTAAAGATAGCAAATGAAAAATAGTATTATATCCAACAGAGCTCCCATAAGGCTATTGACTGATTTTGCAAAGATCTTTGAAAAGTCATAAGAAACTTTGCAGGTCAGAAAAAATGGCGTGATATATTCAAAGTGCCGAAAGGGAAAAACGTGCAACATAGAACATGCTACCAGGTGAATTATTATTTAAAGTTGAAGGAGAGAAGAGATGAAGAACTTCTAAGAGAATAAAAAACTAAAAGAGTTCACCAATAGTAAACCAATCTTATAATAAATAAGGAGTTTTATCTAAGAGGTAGAGAAAGGTTATAAGAAGAATTAAGAATCTTTAAAAAAGAAAAAAAAATCAATAATTAAGATTGCCTATTTAAATAAACTGGTATGAATATTAAAAGACAACAAAATTGTACAAACAACTTGAACTACAATAAACAGTGAACAGATACATATGAAATGTAAAGCAAGAAATTAAAACACAAAATGAGAGAGAGGGCAGTAAAAAAACGTCTATTTTTCAGAACATGTTTGAATGTAAACAACTACCATTTTAAAATAAGTAAAAGTAGTAATAAGTCAATATATGCAAATTCCATGGTATCCACAAATCAAAATTCTACCTTAGATACACAAAAACTAGAGAGAAAGAAACACAAATATACTACCAAAAAATCATCAAACCACAAAGGAAATAACAGAAGAAGAAGAAGAAGAAAAAAAAAAGAACAGAGATGAAGTATATATAAAAAAAAAACAAAACAGGAAAACAAGTAATAAATTGGTAACAAGTGCATAACTGTCAAATTTTTAGAAACATGTAACCTGTCAAAATCTGAATCAGAAAGAAACAGATAAGCTGGGCAGACCACTAGTAGTAAAACTGAATTTGTAATTAAAAATTCTCATCAAACACTTGTCCTTGATTTGACAGATTCACATGGAAACTCTATCAAACAAGTGAAGAAGATTTAATAAAAAATGAAACCAATGGAACATATTTGTTTTGTGAGGGAAACCTGAAACAAACAAACAAAAACAAACAGGCAAACAAACAACAACAGCAACAAAAACAAAGACAATACAGAAAACCCATATAAATATATGAGTACTCTGCATATAAGTTAAATAAGCAGGGTGACAATATACAGCCTTGACGTACTCCTTTTCCTATTTGGAAACAGTCTTTTGTTCCATGTCCAGTTCTAACTGTTGCTTCCTGACCTGCATACAGATTTCTCAAGAGGCAGATCAGGTGGTCCAATATTCCCATCTTTTTCAGAATTTTCCACAGTTTATTGTGATCCACACAGTCAAAGGCTTTGGCATAGTCAATAAAGCAGAAATAAATGTTTTTCTGGAACTCTCTTGCTTTTTCCATGATCCAGTGGATGTTGGCAATTTGACTCTGGTTCCTCTGACTTTTCTAAAACCAGCTTTAACATCAGGAAGTTCACGGTTCACATATTGCTGAAGCCTGGCTTGGAGAATTTTGAGCATTACTTTACTAGCGTGTGAGATGAGTGCAATTGTGCGGTAGTTTGAGCATTCTTTGGCATTGCCTTTCTTTGGGATTGGAATGAAAACTGACCTTTTCCAGTCCTGTGGCCACTGCTGAGTTTTCCAAATTTGCTGGCATATTGAGTGCAGCACTTTCACAGCTCATCTTTCAGGATTTGAAAGAGCTCAACTGGATTTCCATCACCTCCACTAGCTTTGTTCATAGTGATGCTTTCTAAGGCCCACTTGACTTCACATTCCTGGATGTCTGGCTCTAGGTGAGTGATCATTCTACCCCAAAGCAATATACTGATTTAGTATAATTCCTATCAAAATAGCCATGACATATTTTTTACAGAACAAATAATACTAACATTAATATGGAACAACAAATGACCCAGAATTACCAAAACAATCATGAAGAGGAAAAAAAAAAAGAAAGCTGGAGGTATCACATTCCCTTGACTTCAGACCATGCTACAGAGCTATAGTAACCAAAATAGTATAGCATTGGCCCCAAGAGACAGACACATAGGTCAATGAAAAGGAATAGAGACCTCATATATAATCCCATCACCTATAGTCAATCTCCAATGAAAGCAGCAAGGATATATGATGGAAAAAGACAGACTCTTCTATCAATGCTTCCCCCTCTCAAACCCCGTGCACCTATAGTCAATATCCAACAAAGGAAGCGAGCATACACAATGCAAAAAATACACATTCTTCTATCTTCTAGTGAGAAAACTGGACAATCGTATATAGAATGAGATTACAACATTTCCCCACATCTTACACTAAAATAAACTCAAAATGGATTAAATAGCTAAATATAGAACCTTTAAAATTTAAACTTCTAGAAGAGACCATAGGCAAAGTACTCTTTGACATAATCATAGCAATATTATTTGGATCTGGTCTACTGAGGCAAAGGAAATAAAAGTAAAAACAAATAGGACCTAATTAAAACTAATAGCTTTTGAACAGCAAGGAAGGGTTTCCCTGGTGGCTCAGATGGTAAAGAATTCACGGCAATGCAGGAGACCTGGGTTTGATCCCTGGTTTGGGAAGATCCCCTGGACAAGGGAATGGCTACCCAATCCAGTATTCTAGCCTGGAAAATTCCATGAAAAGAGGAGCTTGGAGAGCTACAGTCCATGAGGTAACAAAGAATTGGACATGGCTGAGTGACTAAGCAGAGCACACAGCAAAGGAAACCACTGACAAAATGCAGAGACAAGATACTGGACAGGAGAGAGTACTTACAAATGTATTAATATGGCATTTAATACCATATCAAATACAAATATATTTAATACTGATAAAGCATTAAAATCTAAAATGTATATGAACAGCTTATACAACTCAATATAAAAAATAAAATGCCAGAAGACCTGGGCATCCATTTTTTCAAAGACATACAGAAGGGTAACAGGAAGATGAAAAGATGGTCAACATCATTAATTATTAGAGAAAAAAATCAAAATTACAATGGCAAGGATGTAAAGAAAATGGAATCCTTGTGCCCTTTTGGTGAGAATGTAATTTGGTGCAGTCACTATGGAGAACAGCATGGCATTTCCTGAAAAAATTAGGACAACCATCTGATGCAGTAATTATTCCTAGAATTTTGATACATAAAATCAAAAAACCCAAAAACAGTCATTAAAAAGTGAACAATGTATCCCAATGTTCATAGCAGCATCATTTACAATAGCCAGAATATGCAAGCAACCCAAGTGTTCAACAGATGAATGGCCAGAAGATGAATGGTGTAAACATACACATAAATTGGAATACTAGCCACAAAATGAATAAAATTCTGCCATTTACAATAATGTGGATATACCTAGAGAACATTATGTTTAGTGAAATTAGTCAAAGGTAAATATTTTATGTTATCAATTATACGATTTTAAAAATAAACAACAAAACAGAAACAGATTCACAAATACAGAAAACAAACTCATGGATACCAGTGGAGTGAAGAGACTAGGGAAGGAGAGGAAGATCGGAATATGTATATGTGTACAATAGATGAATAACAAGGATATATTGTATAGCACAAGAATACATAGCCATTTTTTTTGTAACAACCTTGATGTATAATCTATAAAAATATTGACTCACTATGCTACAAACGTGAAATTTATGTAATATTGTCAAATTTATGTAATATTGTCAATCAACTATACTTCATTAAAAAGACTATAAATTTTGTGCTTTATAAAGTGGGAAGATCATAAAAGAGAATATAAACATTTTTTATATTTACTCCTTTTGCAAGAAGACAGGTGCCAAATGGCATCGGTGGCTATTTTCTCCTTTGTGTTGAAAAATATGAAAATAATGAAAGTCAAATATCAAAAGGGATATTTTTGTCAGCAATTGAAAATAATATAGGGCCCTAATTTACTTTTTTTTTTCTTTTGACTTGGTAGGTAAACATACAGCTTTTATTTTTAAATAATACACATAAATATAAATAGAAATCTGTAGAAGTGGTCTCAATTTAAACCAAAATTATATAGTCAGATGAATATTAACAGAATAGTACATCTAAAAAAAGGATAAGGAAAATTTTCTCCAACAGTTAATGAAAAAAATTAAACAAAACATTTTCCTTTTTGCGTGTGGAAAATAGCAAATGTCACTCACTAGATAAAAGCACATTTAATAAAAAATTAAAAAATCATTTTTAATGAAAGGATATGCTGCTTTGTTTAAAAACAAATTTTGTCTAGCTCTCAATGATTAACATTAAATAGGCAAACAAAGATACATAGACCATAAATACATTGTAAAAAAAAAAACATTAAACATTGGTATTCAGCATTAAGTTTTGGATGAATGAAACTTTGTTTTGTTTTTCCCCAGAAATGCTGGTTTTTGACATGTTTGCTTCAAATACATGTTAATAACATTTTAACAAAGGGTGCTTCAAAATTTTTTTTAATAAATTATTTTCTTTAGTATTTTTCAAGTTACTTAAACACCACAGGCAGGATTAATTAAGTTACCATGACCTCTCTGCCATTAAACATTTCAGGAAAGATAAGAAAATTTCATTTAAATAGTACTATGTAAAATTTTTTTTTATTTAAAGAAAACAAAAAGATTGAATGACAGTTATTCTGATCTAAAGATAGTGTAAGAAATGTAATAGCTTTATTTTACTTAGCTGCATTTTGTAGCTAAGTAAATTTGATTAGTAGACAAATCACTTATAGATATCTATATGTTCTATTAAAAACAGAGAAAGAAGGATGTGGAACATATGATTTTATTCACTTAACAAAAGATCCATATCGGCCAATTGAAATCTTTTATTCAAACATTTTTGAAGCTATTAGTTTGGAAGTTAATTTGCTGTTAAAATGAAGAATTGATGCTTACCAGTACAGTTAAAATTTTCTGCCACTCAAGACAATTAGGGAAAATAACTGAAGGATATAAAGAGTTTAAACTGGTTCTTGTTTCCACTGGAGCTTTAATGTTTACATGCTTTTATTGATCTGAGTCTTATTTAATAAATTCTAGTAACCTAAGATTGTACAACCTGGTAATTTATGCATATAATCTTTAAATAGTGTGGGAGTCCATGGACCTTATTTCTAGAGTATATTATTAGTAATTTTGTTTGTTTTAATCTTTTATGTATTTTAATTTTAAAAGTTAAATGAGTAATTTAAGATCTATAGCTTTATGCTGAAATGTATGATTAAGCAAATAAATATTCCCCCAAAATATTACAGAAAATGTAAATCAAAATTTTTTTAGCACATACTCTCATTTGCTACTCTAAGTATATTCTTCCTATTTTCAGTGATAGCCCCAATTTTGAGGGAGGAGCCGTGTGCCACCCGCTAATGGCTTTGTATCTTGGGTAGCGATTTGCCATTACTAAGTTGGAAATTTGTAGTTTTGCTTAAGATTATTTTCCTGATGGAAAAAAATTATATATATATCTATATTATATATATATATATATTTAATTTAAGGTAGACATAGTATCTGAAGCAGCTTCCAGAAGGCAGGAAACATGTGGAAAAGAATCACAGATATGTTGGCTTCAATCTTAAGTCACTCAATCTTTTTTGCTTCCCTGGAATAGCACTTCAAAATAAAGTCATAGCATGTAAATTTTTCTTCCAGATCAATTCCCTTTTAATTTTTTCAGCTTTGTTCTTCAATCACTCAGTCATGTTTGACTCTTTGTGACCCCATGGACTGCAGCACACTAGACTTCCTTTTCCTTATCTATCGCACAGAATTTCCTCAAATTTGTGTCCATTGAGACAATGATGCCATCCAACCATTTCGTCGTCTGTTGCCCCCTTCTCCTCCTGCCCTCAATTTTTCCCAGCCTCAGGGTCTTTTCCAATGAGTCAGCTCTTTGCATTTGTTAGCCAAAATATTAGAGCTTTAGCTTCAGTATCAGTTCTTCCAATAAATATTCAAGATTAATTTACTTTAGGATTGACTGGTTTGATCTTGGTGTCCAAGGGACTCTCAAATGTCTTCTTCAGCATCACAGTTGGAAAGCATGAATTCTTTGGTGCTCAGTCTTCTTCATGGTCCAACTCTCACATCTACATGTGGCTTCTGGAAAACACATAGCTTTGACTATATGGACCATGAAGGCAAGGTGATGTCTCTGCTTTCTAATATACTGTCTAGGGTTTGTCATAGCTTTTCTTCTAAGGAGCAAGTGTCCTTTCATTTCATGCCTGCAGTTACCCTCTGCAGTAATTTTGGAGCCCAAGAAAATAAAGTTTGTCACTGCTGCCATTTTTTCCCATCTATTTGCCATAATGTGATGGGACCACATGCCATGATCTTAGTTTTTTGCATGCTGAGTGTTAAGCCAGGTTTTCCACTCTCCTCTTTCATCTTCATCAAGAGGCTCATTAGTTTCTCTTTGCTTCCTGCCTTTAGGGTGGTGTCATCTGCATATCTGAGGTTGATGATATTCCTCTTGGCAATCTCAATTCCAGCTTGAGCTTCATCGATTCTGACATTTCACTTGATGTGCTCTGTGTATAAGTTAAATAAGCAGGATGACAATGAACAGCCTTGATGAACCTCTATCCCAATTTTGAACCAATTGTTCCATGTATGGTTCAAACTGTTACTTCTTGATCTGCATACAGGTTTCTTAGGAGGCTAGGGTATAATTGATAAATAAATCATGATATTTAAGTGTACATCATGATGTTCTTATGTAAATACACATTGTAAATGTATCCTCCTGTCTATTTAATTAACCTGGGGAGGAAGAAATGGCAACCCACTCCAATATTTTTACCTGGAGAATATCATAAACAGAACCTGACAGGCTACACATTCCATAGGGTCACAAAGAATTGTACACAACTGAAGTGACTCAGCACATATTTAATTAGCTTATTCATAATCACACATATGCTTTTCTTATTTGTGAATATTTTAATTTCTTGTTTCTTAATATAGTCAACTATAGTTGCCATGTTATACTTTAAATCCTCAACCTGTTTTAATTTATAGCTGAAATTTTCTATACTTTGGCCAACATCTTCGTATTTCCCCTACCACCCACTCCATAGAAACCATTTTTATACTCACCCTTTTCATAAGTTTTATTTTAGATTTCACATATAAGTGATACTATGCAGTAGATGTATTTATCTGTATACTTATTTCACCTGATACAATGACCTAAAATCCACCCAAGTTGTAGCAAGTGGCAGGAGTCCTTTTATTTGTCATAACCAAATAATATTCAAATATCAGTCTTCAATATATATTGAACAATGTTATCGAACTTAATCCAGATATAGAATATTACTATATTCAATTGATATCATATCCATCATTTAGTCTTTTATCTATTGATGGACATTCAAAAAAACATATGGTTTATTTCCATATGTTGGCTATTGTGATTAATGCTGCAAAAAACACTATAGTGCAGATAGCACTTTGAGATATTGATTGCATTTCATTTGGATATATATGCAAGAGGGATTACAGGATGCAAATGTGGTCCTATTTAATTTTTTTTCCTAGAACTTTCATATTAAGTAATAGCTTCCCTATTTACATTCTCATCAGCAGTGCACAAGAGTTAACTTATCACCAAAACCTTACCAAGACTTATATGTTGTCTTTTTCACTATAATCACCTTAAAAGGTACAAGATGATATCTCATTTTGCTTTTAATTTGCATTTCTGTAGTGATAAGTGACATTGGGCACCCTTTTGTATACTTAGTGGCCATTCGTATATCTTCTTTGGAGAAAAGGGTGATTCAGATCCTCTGCCTATTTTAAAAATAGATTTGTGTTCCTTGTATATTTTAGATATCAGCTCCATTTGGACATATTTTTTTTTCCCCATTCTGTAGGTTGTTTTATTTTTAATTTTGATAATGCTTTCCTTTGCTGTACAGAATTTTTTTTTTTTTTTCACTTTGATGTTGTCCCACATGGTTATTTTTGCTTTTGCTCCCTGGCCTTTGGTGTCAATGCCAAAAAAAAAAAAAAAAATCAGTGTCAAGATTGATGTCAAAGAGCTTACTTACCATGTTTTATTCTAGTTTTATAGCTTAGGTTTAGCATTAAAGACTTTTCTTCATTGTGAGTTGACTTTGTAAGTGGTATGAAATAGTGGCCCAGTTTATTGTGTGACTCTCCAGTTTTCCAAACGTTTATTAAATAAACTATCATATCCTCATTGTATAGTGTTAGTTTCTTTGTAAAAAATAATTGATAATAAATAGACAAATTTATTTCTGTGCGTTTACTTCTGCTCCATTGATCTATGTGTGTGATTTTGTGTAAAATACCATGCTGTTTTGATTGATAACTATATAATATAGTTTGAGGTCAACAAGGGTGATGCCTCAGTTTTGTTCTTTTTTCTCAGGATTACTTTGGCATTTTAGTGCCTTTTGTGGTTTCAGACAATTTCAGTTTTGTGTATTTTCTTTTTGACATAGGCATTTTGATAGGGATTTCAGTGAATCTGTAGATTGCTTTGAGGAGTATGGGTATTTTAATAATATTGTTTCTTCCAATTAATGGTCATGCAGTATATTTCTACTTATTTGTATTTTCTTCAATTTCTTTTATCAATATTTTATACTATTCAATATAGAGATCATTCATGTACTTGATTAAGTCTATTCTTAAGTATAAATTAAATCCATTTTTAACATATAAATTCTGTTGTTGCTATTGTAAATGGGATCATATTTTAAAATTTCTCTTTCTGAAATATATGCTATTAGGATATAAAATGCAACTGACATTTGTGTATTGGTTTTGTATACTGGGGCTTCCCTGGTAACTCAAGTGGTAAAGAATCTGCCTGCAGTGCATGTGGCCAAAGTATTGGAGCTTCAGCTTCAGCATCAGTCCTTCCAATGAATATTCAGGACTGATTTCCTTTAGGATTGACTGGTTAACTCCTTGCTGTCCAAGGGACTCGCAAGAGTCTTCTCCAACACCACAGTTCAAAAGTGTCATTTCTTTGGCACTGAGCTTTCTTTATAGTCCAACTGTCACATCAATACATGACTATTGGAAAAAGCACAGATTTGACTAGATGGACTTTTTTTTGGCAAAGTAATGTCTCTGTTTTTAATATGCTATCTAGATTAGTCATAACTTTTCTTCCGAGGAGCAAGCATCTTTTAATTTCATAGCTGCAGTCACCATCTGCATTGATTTTGGAGCCCAAGAAAATGTTTCCCCATCTATTTGCCATGAAGTGAATGGACTAGATGCCACAATCTTAGTTTTTTGGATGTTGAGTTTTAAGGCAGCTTTTTCACTCTTCTCTTTCATTTTCATCTTAAGCAGGGAATAAAGTAGAGTTAGATAGTATTCTGGAACCCTCTTGCTTTTTCTATGATCGAGTTGATTTTGGCAATTTGATCTTTGGTTCCTCTGACTTTTCTAAATCCAGTTTGAATATCTGGAAGTTCTCAGTTCACGTACTATTGAAACCTGGCTTGGAGAATTTTGAGCATTATTTTGCTAGCGTGTGAAATGAGTGTATCTGTTCAGTAGTCTGAACATTCTTTGGCATTGCCTTTCTTTAGTATTGGAATGAAAACTGACCTTTTCCAGTCGTGTGGCCACTGCTAAGTTTTCCACCTTTGCTGGCATATTAAGTGCAGCACTTCAACAGCATCACCTTTTAGGATTTGAAAGAGTTCAACTGGAATTCCATCACTTCCACTAGCTTTGTTCCTAGTGATGTTTCCTAAAGCCAACTTTGACTTTGCATGCCAGGATGTCTGGCTCTTGATGAGTGATCACATCATTGTGGTTTTCTGGGTCATTAATATCTTTTTTGTATAGTTCTTCTGTGTATTTTTTCAACTTTTCTTAATATCTTCTACTTCTGTTAGGTCCATTCCACTTTTGTCCTTTATTGTGCCCTTTTGCCTGAAATGTTTTATTGGTATGTTTAATTTTCTTGAAGAGATCTCTAGTCTTCCCCATTCTATTGTTTTCCTCTATTTATTTGCACTAATCACTGAGGGAGACTTTCTTATTTCTCCTTTATATTCTTTGGAACTCTGCATTCAGATGGGCTCCTTTGCCTTTAGCTTCTCTTCTTTTCTCAGATATTTGTAAGGCCTCCTCAGACAACCATTTCACCTTTTTGCATTTTTCCTGGGGATGGTCTTGATCACCGCCTCCTGTACAATAATCATGGTGTATAATTCTTTTAATGTGCTGTTGATATGTGTTTGCTAATATTTTTGATGACTTTTTACACCTATATTCATAAAGAATGTTGGCCTATAATTTCCTTTTCTTGTAATGTCCCTTTATTGTTTTGGTGTTAGAGAAAAATTGTCTTCATAAAATGAAATTAAAGTGTTCTCTCCTCTTCTACCTTTCAGAAGGGTGTCTCAGAAAAATGATTATGAATTCCTCTTTACAAATGTCTTGGTTTTTTCTTTGTTGGAGAACTTTGATTAGTGATTTAATCTATTTTGATTAGTGATCAATCTCTTTGATAGTGATCAATCTGATAAGATTTTCAGTTTCTTGGTTTAGTCTTGATATATTTTGTTTCTAGGAATTTATAGATCTCTTCCAGGTCATCAAATTTGTTGATATATCTCTTCAAAGGAATCTGTTATGATCCTTTGTATTTTGTGATATCAGTCATAATGTCCTCTCTTTTATTATTTTATATAGTTGAGTCTTTGTTGTTGTTCTTTTAAGCTAAATAAATGTTTTTCTATTTTATCTTTTTAAATAAGATATTAATTTCATAAATATTTTATGTTATATTTTTGTCTCTATTTTACTTATTTCTCCTGTAATCTTTCTTATTCCTTTTCTTCTCTTAATCTGGCCTTAGTTTTTTGTTTATTTGTTTTCCTCTCTTCTAGTTTACTGAGGTGTTCATTTAGGTGGTTTATCTGAGATTTTTTTTTTTCTCTTAATGTAAGCATTTATTACTGTAACTTCTCTCTTAGGACAGACAGATTGTTAGCAAAGGAAAAAAGAGTTCATTGTCTCTTTAACAAACTATCCTGAAACAATGACATCCATATGTTAAAAAAAAAAATCTAGACCCAGAACATGCAAGCTTCATACAGATTGATTCAAAATGTATCATATATCTAAGTGTAAATGCAAAACTATAAAACTGCTATAAGATAATATAGGATAAATCCTAAATGACCTAGAGTATGTTGACACCATTTTTAAATAAAATAGCAACTACATAATTCATAATAGATAAAATTGATAAGCAAGACCTTATTAAAATGAAAAACTCATAATCTGCAAAAGACCATATCAAGAAAAAAGATAAGCCAAAGACAGGAAGAAACTATTTTCAAAAGACATTCTTAATAAAGGACTTCTACCCAATATGTATGAAAAACAATTAAAACTCAACAATAAGGAAATAAATAGCTTAATTTAAAAATGAGCCATAAAACCTGAACAGTAATGCTACTAAATAAAATATATAGGTAGGAAACAATCATGCTAAGCATGCTCCACATCATATGTTGTTAGGGAAATGCCAATTAAGACAATAAGACCCACTTGTTTGAGTGGTCAAAATCCAAAACCTTGACAATAGGATCAACAGGGACTCATACATTTCTGATAGAAACTTAAAATGGTATAGCTAATTTAGAAGACAGTTTGGCAATTTCTCACAAAACTAAATATACATTCACAGTATGATACAGTAATAGTCCTCCTTAGTATTTACCCCCCAAATTTGAAAACATATACCTACACAGAAACCTACACACGGATGCTTATAGCAGCCCTATTCTTTTCTTAAAAAACAAACAAACAAACAAACAAACTTGTATTTTATATTGGAGTGTAACTGAGTAACAATTTTGTGATTGTTTCAGGTGGACAGCAAAGGGACTCATCCATACATATATATCTATCCATTCTCCCCCCAACTTCCTCCCACCCAGGCTTCTATATAAGATTGAGCAGAGTTTCTGGTACTGTACAGTAGGTTGTCATTGGTTATCCATTTAAAATATAGCAGTACATAATTGTCCATCCCAAAAGTATTAGTCTCTGTCGTGTCTGACTCTTTGTGACCCCTTAAATGGTAGCCCTTCAGGTTCCTTTGTTCATGGAATTCTCCAAGCAAGAATACTGAAGAGTGTAGCCATTCCTATCTAAAAGGGGTCATCTTCACTCAGGGATTGAACCCGATCTCCTGCTTTGCAGCCAGATTCCTTACCAACTGAGCCTCCAGGAAAGTTCATCCCAAACTCCTTAACTATCCCTTCCTTTCATCCTTCTCCATTCATCTTAGAAAAGAAACCATAAGTTTATTCTCTAAGCCTCTGAGTCTATATTTGGGAGCAATCAAAATATCCTTCAAGTAATGTATTTATAAATAAACTTTGGTACAGCTAGACAATGGAACATTATCAAGTCATGAAAAGACATAGAGAAAACATAAATTCTACAGAATAGAGTCTCAGTTTGGTCAACAAAGAAAGGTTTATAGATTAAGAGAGACCTGATAGACACACCCATTAATTTTAGACTTTGTTTGGATTCTAATTCATACAACCAATTCTAACACAAGTAAATAGATATATGGGCTTCCCAGATCATTCAGTAGTAAAGAATCTGGCTCCCAATGCAGGAGATGTGAGTTTGATCTCTGGGTCAGGAAGATCTCCTGGAGAAGTAAATAACAACTCACTCCAGTTATTATTGCCTGAAGAATCCCATAGACAAAGAAGTGTGGTGGGCTACAGTCTGTGGGGTCACAAAGTGTTGGACAGAACTTAGTGACTAAGAACACATAGATAGGTAGGTAAATAGATAAAATAATTAATTAATTCACTTAGTAAATCTGAGGAATCTGAACAATAATGGGACATTTCATGTTAAGGAATAAGATGTTTTGAATATTTGGGGTAATGGTCTTCTTATACACCTCTTGTGTACCATTGCAAATCCCACAAATCTCACTTTATCTATTGACGTTGTGACCAGTTCTTTGCAGATATCAAAAAGGGCCTGTTCATAGGACATGATAATGGGCTTCAATTTTGAATGAACCTAAATTTATTAGGTTTAAAAAGGGACTCAGTGAATATATATTACTGTAGAATTATCTGAGGTCTTTGTGGAAGAAATACTAACAATGTTTAGGATTTGCTTTTACAGTAATTCACAAAAGGAAATAAAACAGACCAATGGAAGAGTGGATGAAACAAAACTGGCTATATGTTAACAATAGTTGAAACAAGATAATAGAGGCATGATGACTGCTATTGTTGTTCTGACTTTTATAGATGCTTGAAAAATAAAGTTAAAAGGTTTTAAAAGTCAAATGTAGACGTCTATATATATATATACATATATAAGGTGACAGTCACATAGGGGATATTTAGCAATGACTTGAGGTATTTTCTATTGTCACATCTAAGGTATGCGTATGCTATTACCATCATTGATGTAGAAGCCATGAATACCTTTATCATTCAAGGAAATACAGGACAATCTACCAGATGCAAATATCAACAGTACTATAGATGAGGTATTCTGGTAGCATCATCAGGCAAACTAATGGATGATGGTAGCTATAATCCTCTATTTATTTTTCAGTTTCATTGATCTTCTCTGCTAATTGCTCCAATTTATTGTTCAAAGGGTTACAGAAGTGCTTTGTACTTATTAGCCCATTGCATTGAGGAGAAAATAAAAATAGAAATAAAGTACACTCTAGTGAAAATTTAAAAAGCAAAATATTAATTTTTTTTATCAAGGAAAATTTTAATGTCCTTATTTTTAAAAACCTTATAATTTTTAAATATAAATTTATTTTATAATTTTATCAAAATAAATAAAAAAGATTATAAATAGTTGACATGTCCTAAGATTTCAGTATTATTAAAGACATAGTAAAAATTACTTTATTAAAATGTAATAAGTCTACATGTTTTAAACTCTCAAATAAGACAATTAAAAAAAGGTTAAAAGAGTATACTACCAAAACTTAGAAGATAAATGAAGTTACAATAATCCAGTCTTGAATTATGATAATAATTATATTAAATATAATATAATAATAACCAACCTTGAATTCTTAGCAAGCAAGCCATTTTTTAAAATCTACCCTTAAGTGTATAGTTGTAAATGGGTTAGATGGGGGTGTGTATGTGTGTGTGTGTGTACACATGCTTATGATCCCAGTCTTAGGATCCAGAAAGTTAAAGTTTTGTATATTGAAATTAGTAGCATTTCATCATTTTCTATAATGCTTAGGCTGTATAGGAGTAGTCAGAATGTTATCAGATTAAAAAGTACTTTTCTTTAAACAGGTATCAAGCAGTGGGGGAATAATTCCACAAAGGTTAAGCCTTGTCACATCTTGTAGGAGGTTTTGAATAGAAATGTTTTCACAAAGCATAGTTAATTTAATTTGAATTTAAAATCTTGACATTTTATTGACCTCCCTTACTCGAAAACAGATTAGCTAAAAACTTAATGGATTCTTTCAAGTTAATGAGCATCTTTTAAACTGAACATTCACTCTCAGAAGGTTACCTTTTACAGATGTAACAGATGAATTACTATTAAATATTTTATAACAAAGGAATTTTTTACTTACTGTGAATATGTGTAAAAGGTCAAGTTTCCTGTTCTTCCTCCATTTGTCAAACTAGAATACATAAATCACTTATATCAACCAATTTGGCATGAAACATTTTTAGCCAAACATCTGTAGGATATAAAACAATACACACCAGAGAATCATATATATATATATATATAAACAGTCCAGAATTCACAAGAGATCTTTAAAACTAAGTCTAAATATTACCTGCTACACAAATTTGCTATGATAATCCTTGAGAAGTCTTAAAATGTAAATATTAATGTGTTGAGGCAGCAAATTTTAGTCTGTAGCTGTTCTAAAGTATTAGATACTAGGAAAATAGCACAGTTCTAACATATTCTTTTGGATATTATTCTTTTTCCAGCTAAACCAGGACATCTCTTTCCTGTTCCACAGGACAGCTCCATCACACATTGCCTAATAATATATATTAAATACTTACTAAATATCAAACAATTTTAAAGGCTTTATTTGAATCCATTCAAATATTTCTATCTTATAGAGTAGACACTGTTTAAATACTTACTAAATATCAAACAATTTTAAAGGCTTTATTCGAATCCATTCAAATATTTCTATCTTATAGAGTAGACACTATTTTAGGGAGAAAAAAGGAGGCATAGAGAGGCTAAGTTGTTCATAGTCTTAATTACGAGCCAATTTTGGAGGCATATTTATGTACACCTTATGGTTCCTGGGTCCAAGCTTTTAAATATTATACTAGATTATATTTCTTTCCAATAAGTCATTTCCTACAGGAATCTATTTTCCACCACTCTAGGAAATTATATGCTTTTTTTTTTTCCACTTTAACCATTCGTTTTAAGCAAGAATATTTGACTTATTTTTAATGCTTGTAAACAAGTTACACTTTGCCTGATTTCCCCCCAAAATTATTTTTTGCAGTTTTACTGAGAAATAAGTGGCATGCATCTCTACATAAGATTAAGACATACAGCCAAAAGTTTTATTTAAATATATTGTGAAATAATTACTGAAATAATTCAATTTATATTCATCATTTTATATTGTTGTTGTTGTTCAGTCACTAAGTCATGTCTGACTCTTTGAGATCCCAAGAACTGCAGTATACCAGGCATCCTGGTCTTTCATTGCCTCCTGGAGTTTCTGAAAAGTCATGTCCATTGAATCAGTGATGCCATCCAACCATCTCATTCTCTGTCACCTCCTTATCTTCCTGCCCTCAATCTTTCCCTTAATCAGGGTCCTTTCCAATGAGCTGGCTCTTTGCATCAGATGGACAAAGTATTGGAGCTTCAACTTCAGCATCAAACTTTCCAAGGAATATTCAAGACTGATTTCCTTTAGGATTGAGTGGTTTTATCTCCTTGTTGTCCAAGGCATTCTCAAGAGTCTTCTCTAGCACCACTATTCAAAAGTATCAATTCTTCAGCATCAAGTCATCTCATATAATTACAATAAAAAATAAAGCAAGCTTATTTTCAGAAATAAACACATTATTAATAATAAGTTCAGTTTATTCTGATCTGAAAACAATCCATATCACCAATTTATCATCTAAATCCATGTCACCTCTTAAAGCTCAACTCTTCTCTGCCAAAAAACTATCTGAAACAAAAAGTGTAGAATCCACTAAAAAGTCATAGAAAGGAGGCTAACTATATAAATAAAAATAGTATGAATCCTGTTCAAAGCCCTACTTTGTCAGACATTTGCATGGGAGCCCCCATTCTTTTTCCTCTTCCTCAAAGTACCCAGTTTGCATTATTGAATTTAAGTCTAGCTGTACAGGAGGATGCCGTACTCTTATTAACTGAATGTTTTCATGAGCTTTGGTGATAGAGAATTTGTAGTCATATTTGCTTCAATATGATGAAATTAAAGAATTTATATTTTTCAACATTACTGAGATATAATTTAAATGTTGTGAAATTCATCCATGCAAAGTATACAATTCAATGAATTTTAATATATTCAGAAATGTATGCAATTACTATCTTGTTTTTAATACCTCTTCAAAAAAATAGCTATTAGCTACTGACACTTCAAACCCCACTCCACAGATGCAAACAACCATTAATCTACTATATATATTTCCATATTCAGGACATTTCATATGAATTAAATATAATAGGTGGCCTTATGTAACTAGATAGGTTCACATTCCTTTCTGTGGCTAAAAGTATGCCATGGTATTGATAGCATTTCATGATCCATTTACTAACTCATGGACTTTATGTTGGTTCCATTATTTATATATTATAAATAATGTTGCTATAAATATTTGTATATATGTTTTTTCTATCACCATATGTGATATTTTCTGTGTTTGGTTTTGGGTATACATATCTTTTCATTTCTCTTGGGTATATACCTAGAAGTAGATTTTATGAGTCTTAAGGTAACACTTGATTAATATTTAGAGAATTTTCACCCTGTTTTCTAAAGTGATGGTACTGCTATAATTCCCACCAGCAGTGCATGCATTCTTGTTTCTCCATGTCTTTGCCAACACTTGCTGTTATCTGACCTTTTGACTTGGCATTTTGTTACCTAAATATATTAAGTAATACTTTATGGCCTTGGATTTGGCAAATAATTCTTAGATATGACATCAAAAGCATAAAGAATAAAAGAAAAAAAAAAGAGAGATTGGACTTTATCAAAAGCAAAATCTTTAAAGGACATGATCATAGGAGTAAAAAGACAAACCACAGAGAAAATGGAAGAAAATATTTGCAAATCAAATATCAGATAAAGAACCTATGTGGAAAATCTAAAGAAGCTTTACAACTCAATAATGAAATAACAACACAATTTTTAAATGGGAAAAATAAATAGATATTTCTCCAAGGAATGCATACAAATCTTTAGTAAGCACATGAAAAGATGTTCAGCATCATTCATCCTCAAATTAATGCTTATCAAAACCATGATTAGATATTGGTTCACAGCACCAGGATAGTTAAGAGTCTAACAATCTATGTCTTTTGATGAGATTGCTATGTTACTTTTTATTTTCTATTTGTCTCATGTCTTTTCTCTTCCTCTTCCCTTCCTGTACTTTTTTCTTTGCATTAAACAGATATTTTCTAATGAAGCATCTATCTACACTTTTAAAAAACAATTTTTACTGTTTTTTTTAGGATATTTTAGTGGTTGCTCTAGTATTTAGCACACCCTTACCCCATAAATATTAATAATTTTGGTTTATTATTTTAATAATAAAGTATTATTCATTAGTAATAAAATAAGTATTATCTTAATAATAGTTGATAATATATTATCAATTATTAAAATAATAAAATAAAATAAATATAATTAATTATAATTTATTATTTAATAATAATAATAATAAAAATTATTAACTCTGGATAATTAATCCAGAATTTGCTTTAGGTTTATACTTGATTAATTCCAATGATATATAGAAATATTACTCCTAAATAGCTTAGTATCCTTTCTCCTTTTGTCATAGTATCATTTATATAAAACAACTATGTACATCTATGGCTGATTCATGTTGGTGCTTCACAGATACCGATACAATTCTGCAAAATTTTATCCTTCCATCAAAACATACATTTAAAAATACTATTAGTGTCTCAAATCAAATAATATAATTTTATAGTTATTAGTTGTCCATCTATTGTCTTTTCTGCGAATGGGCATAGAAGGAACCTACCTCAACATAGAAAAGACCATATATGATAAGCCTACATCAAACATTATTCTCAAAGGTGAAAACCTGAACACATTCCCTCTAAAATCAGGAACAAGACAACAGTGTCCACTTTTACCACTATTATTCAACATAGTTTCAGAAGTCCTAGCTATAGCAATCATAGAAGAAAAAGAAAGAAAAAGAATACAGATCAGAAAAGAAGTAAATCTCTCACCATTTGCAGGTGAAATGATACTGTACATAGAAAACCCTAAAAATAGTATCAGAAAATTACTAGAGCTAATCAGTGAATTTAGCAAAGTCCCAGTACACAAAATCAATACACAGAAATCACTTGCATTTCTATATACTAACAATGAAATATAAGAAAAAAGAAATTAAGGAATCAATCCCATTCACCAATGCAAGAAAAAAAAAAAGAATAAAATATCTATGAATAAACTTACCTAAGGAGACAAAGGAGACAAAAGAACTGTACACAGAAAATTATAAGACATTGATGAAAGAAATCAAAGATGATATAAATAGATGGAGAGATATTCCATGTTCCTGGGTAAAAACAATCAATATTTTGAAAATGACTGTACAATGCAATCTACAGAGTCAGTGTGATCCTTGTCAAATTACAAATGGCATTTTTCACAGACTTAGAACAAAAATTTCACAGTTCATGTGGAAGCACAAATGACCCTGAATAGCCAAAGCAGTCTTGAGAAAGAAGAATGGAGCTGGAGGAATCAACCTTCTTGACTTCACATTATACTACAAAGCTATAGTCATCAAAACAGTATGGTACTGGCACAAAAACAGAAATATAGACCAATGGAACAAGATAGAAAGCCCAGAAATAAACTCATGTGACTATGGGTACCTAATTTTTGACAAAGGAGGCAAAAATATACAATGAGAAAAAGACTCTTCAATAAATGCTGCAACTGGACAGCTACATGTAAAAGGATGAAATTAAAACACTTCCTAACACCATATGCAAAGATAAACTCAAAATGAATTAAAGACCTAAATGTAAGATCAGAAACTATAAAATTCTTAGAGAAAAACTTAGGCAGAACACTTGATTACATAAATCAAAACAAGATCATCTATGGCCCACCTCCTAGAGTAATGGAAAAAAAAACCAAAGTAAACTAGTGGGACCTGATTAAACTTAAAAGTTTTAGCAAGGCAAAGGAAACTTTGCACAGCAAGGTGAAAAGGCAACACTCAGAATGGGAGACAATAATAGCAAATGAAACAACTGACAAAGGATTAATTTCCAAAATATACAAGCAGCTCATGCAACTCATTACCAGGAAACAAACAGCCCAATCAAAAAGTGGGTAAAGGACCTAAGCAGATATTTCTCTAAAGAAGACATACAGATGGCTAACAAACACATGAGAAGATGCTCAGAATCACTCATTATTGAAAGTGAAGTTGCTCAGTCGTGTCCAACTCTTTGTGACCCCATGGACACCAGGCTCCTCCATCCATGGGATTCTCCAGGCAAGGGCACTGGAGTGGGTTGCCATTTCCTGATAAGTGCAAATCAAAACTACAATGAGATATCACCTCACACCAGTCAAGATGACCATCATCAAAAATTCTACAAACAATAAATGCTGGGGAGGGTGTGGGTCAAAGGAAATGTTCTTGCATTGTTGGTGGGAATGAAAATTGATATAGCAAGTATGGTAGACAATATGAAGATTCCTGAAAATCTAGGAATAAAACCACCATATGACCCAACAACCCTGCTCCTAGGCTTATATCCTGAGGAAACCAAAATTGAAAAAGACACATATAGCCCATTGTTCATTCCAGCACTGTTTATAATAGCTAAAACGTGGAAGCAACCTAGATGTCCATTGACAGATGAATGGATAAAGAAGAGGTGGTACATATACATGATAGAATATTACTCAGCCATAAAAAAGACACACATTTTTGTCAGTTCTAATGAGGTGAATGTATTTATAAACTATTATACAGAGTGAAGTAAGTCAGAAAGAGAAAGAAATATAGTATTCTAACATATATATAAGGAATCTAGAAAAATGGTACCGAATAATTTATTTACAGGCAGCAATGGAGAAACAGACATAGAGAATAGATATATGGACATGACGAAAGGGGAGGAGAGGGTGAAATGCATAAAAAGAGTAACGTGGAAACTTAAATTACCATATATAAAATAGATAGCCAACAGGAATTTGATGTATGGTTCAGGAAACTCAAAGAGGGGCTCTATATTAACCTAGAAGGGTGGGATGGGGAGGGAGATGGGAGGGAGATTCAAAAAGGAGGGGATATATGTATACCTATGGCTGATTCATGTTGAGGTTTGACAGAAGACAACAAAATTGTGTAAAGCAATCATCTTTCAAATAAAAAGTAAATAAAATAACACTATTAGTGTTACAAATCAAATTAATGCTTTGTTAGAGTTATTAGTTGTCCATCTGTGCTGTTTTCCTTAGCCTAATATAGCACACTAGGACCACAGCTTTGTCTAACTTAATGAAACTAAGCCATGCCCGTGGGGTAACCAAAGACGGGCAGGTCATGGTGGAGAGATTTGACAGAATGTGGTCCACCGGAGAAGGCAATGGCAAACCACTTCAGTATTCTTGCCTTGAGAACCCCATGAACGGTATGAAAAGGCAAAATGATAGGATACTGAAAAAGGAATTCCCCAGGTCAGTAGGTACCCAATATGCTACTGGAGATCAGTGGAGAAATAACTCCAGAAAGAATGAAGGGATGGAGCCAAAGCAAAAACTATACCCAGCTCTGGATGTGACTGGTGATAGAAGCAAGGTCCGATGCTATAAAGAGCAATATTGCATAGGAACCTGGAATGTCAGGTCCATGAATCAAGGCAAATTGGAAGTGGTCAAACAACAGATGGCAAGAGTTAATGTCGACTTTCTAGGAATCAGCGAACTGAAATGGACTGGAATGGGTGAATTTAACTCAGATGACCATTATATCTACTACTGCAGGCAGGAATCCCTCAGAAGAAATGGAGTGGCCATCATGGTCAACAAAAGATTCTGAAATGCAGCACTTGGATGCAATCTCAAAAATGACAGAATGATCTCTGTTCGTTTCCAAGGCAAACCATTCAGTATCACAGTAATCCAAGTCTATGTCCCAGCCAGTAATGCTGAGGAAGCTGAAGTTGACGGTTCTATGAAGACCTACAAGACCTTTTAAAACTAACACCCCAAAAAGATGCCCTTTTCATTATAGGGGACTGGAATGCAAAAGTAGGAAGTCAAGAAACACCTGGAGTAACAGGCAAATTTGACCTTGGAATACGGAATGAAGCAGGGCAAAGACTAATAGAGTTTTGCCAAGAAAATGCACTGGTCATAACAAACACCCTCTTCCAACAACACAAGAAAAGACTCTACACATGGACATCACCAGATGGTCAACACTGAAATCAGATTGATTATATTCTTTGCAGCAAAAGATGGAGAAGCTCTATACAGTCAGCAAAAACAAGACCAGGAGCTGACTGTGGCTCAGACCATGCACTCCTTATTGCCAAATTCAGACTTAAATTGAAGAAAGTAGGGAAAACCACTAGACCATTCAGGTATGACCTAAATCAAATCCCTTATATGTATACAGTGGAAGTGAGAAATAGATTTAAGGGCCTAGATCTGATAGATAGAGTGAGTGCCTGATGAACTATGGAATGAGGTTTGTGACATTGTACAGGAGACAGGGATGAAGACCATTCCCATAGAAAAGAAATACAAAAGAGCAAAATGGCTGTCAGGGGAGGCCTTACAAATAGCTGTGAAAACAAGAGAAGCAAAAAGCAAAGGAGAAAAGGAAAGATATAAACATCTGAATGCAGAGTTCCAAAGAATATCAGGAAGAGATAAGAAAGCCTTCTTCAGTGATCAATGCAAAGAAATAGAGGAAAACAATAGAATGGGAAAGACTAGGGATCACTTCAAGAAAATCAGAGATACCAAAGGAACATTTCATGCAAAGATGGGCTTGATAAAGGACAGAAATGGTATGGATCTAACAGAAGCAGAGGATATTAAAAAGAGATGGCAAGAATACACAGAAGAACTGTACAAAAAGATCTCCATGACCCAGATAATCACGATGGTGTGATCACTGACCTAGAGCCAGACATCCCGGAATGTGAAGTCAAGTGGGCCTTAGAAAGCATCGCTAGGAACAAAGCTAGTGGAGGTGATGGAATTCCAGTTGAGCTATTCCAAATCCTGAAAAATGATGCTGTGAAAGTGCTGCACTCAGTATGCCAGCAAATTTGGAAAACTCAGCAGTGGCCACAGGACTGGAAAAGGTCAGTTTTCATTCCAATCCTAAAGAAAGGCAATGCCAAAGAATGCTCAAACTACCACACAATTGCACTCATCTCACACACTAGTAAAGTAATGCTCAAAATTCTCCAAGCCAGGCTTCAGCAATATGTGAACTGTGAACTTCCTGATGTTCAAACTGGTTTTAGAAAAGTCAGAGGAACCAGAGATCAAATTGCCAACATCCGCTGGGTCCTTGAAAAAGCAAAAGAGTTCCAGAAAAACATCTATTTCTGTTTTATTGACTATGCCAAAGCCTTTGACTGTGTAGATCACAATAAACTCTAGGCAATTCTGAAAGAGATGGGAATACCAGACCACCTGATCTGCCTCTTGAGAAGTTTGTATGCAGGTCAGGAAACAACAGTTAGAACTGGACATGGAACAACAGACTGGTTCCAAATAGGAAAAGGAGTTCGTCCAGGCTGTATATTGTCACCCTGTTTATTTAACTTATATGCAGAGTACATCATGGGAAACGCTGGACTGGAAGAAACACAAACTGGAATCAAGATTGCTGGGAGAAATATCAAAAACCTCAGATATGCAGATGACACCACCCTTATGGCAGAAAGTGAAGAGGAACTAAAAAGCCTCTTGATGAAAGTGAAAGAGGAGAGTGAAAAAGTTGGCTTAAAGCTCAACATTCAGAAAATGAAGATCATGGCATCCGGTCCCACCACTTCATGGGAAATAGAATGGGAAACAGTGGAAACAATGTGAGACTTTATTTTTCTGGGCTCCAAAATCACTACAGATGGTGACTGCAGCCATGAAATTAAAAGATGCTTACTCCTTGGAAGGAAAGTTATGACCAACCTAGATAGCATGTTCAGAAGCAGAGACGTTACTTTGCCAACAAAGGTTCGTCTAGTCAAGGCTATGGTTTTTCCTGTGGTCATGTATAGATGTGAGAGTAGGACCATAAGGAAGGCTGAGCACCGAAGAATTGATGCTTTTGAACTGTGGTGTTGGAGAAGACTCTTGAGAGTCCCTTGGACTGCAAGGAGTTCCAACCAGTGCATTCTGAAGGAGATCAGCCCTGGGATTTCTTTGGAAGGAGTGATGCTAAAGCTGAAACTCCAGTACTTTGGCCACCTCATGCGAAGAGTTGACTCATTGGAAAAGACTCTGATGCTGGCAGGGACAGGGGGCAGGAGGAGAAGGGGATGAGAGAGGATGAGATGGCTGGATGGCATCACTGACTCGATGGATGTTGAGTCTGAGTGAACTCCGGGAGTTGGTAATGGACAGGGAGGCCTGGCATGTTGCGATTCATGGGGTCGCAAGGAGTCGGACACGACTGAGTGACTGATCTGATCTGAATATAGCTTAGCTTCCCTTGTTGCTCACTGGTAAAGAATCAGCCTGCCAGTACAGCAGACATAGCTGTGATCCTTGGGTCGGCAAGAACCCTTAGAGAAAGAAGTAGCAACCCTCTCCTATTCTTGTCTGGGAAATCCCATGGGATAGAGGACTGTGGGCTCCAGTCCTGGGGTCACAAAAGAATCAGACATGACTTAGTGATTCAGACATGACTTAGTGACTGAAGAACCACAACAACATAGCTTAATCCACATAGTTTTATTCCCACCCACTCGTCTATTCTGTAATTCACAAGTGTATTGCACACTGGTTCATCACCTTATATATATATTATTTTTTGCACATTTTTTGCATATTTTCTGTGTTTTGTAGTTTGTGACTTTTAGATTAGTGAAGAGAAGAAAAGCATACTTTCATACTGACTTTATAGTTTTACATTTATATTTGCTGTTGGTGTGTATGTGTAGAGAATTAAACTACAGTTTGAATTCACTTCCTTTTATCCTTAAATACTTCCTGTTGTATTGATTGCAAGATGAGATTGCAAGCAGCAAATTCTTTCAGTTTTGTTTACTTTGAAAAATTTATTTCATCCCCATTTTTAAAGCTAATATTTTTCGATTAAGATTCTTGCTTGTTGTTCTATTGTTTTATTGCTTTTCCTTTGAGCATTTTCAATATGTTATCACACTGTTTTTTGACTTTCATTATTTCTCCTGAGAAGTCTGCTGTTAGTCGTATGAGTAAGTGCAAGTGAAAGTCGCTCAGTCGTGTTGGATTCTTTGGGACCCCATGCACTGTAGAGTCCATGGAATTCTCTGGGCCAGAACACTGAAGTGGGTAGCTGTCACCTTCTCCAGGGGATCTTCCCAATCCAAGGATTGAACCCAGGTCTCCCACATTGCAGGCGGATTCTTTACCAGCAGAGCCACAAGGGAAGCCATATTGGGGTTCGTTTTAAAATGGAGAGTCATTTTTCTAGCACTTCTTTCAGAATATTCTTTTTATTTTGGAAATTCAGAATTTTTACTACGATATGCTTGCAAACTTTTTTTTTTTTTGGCATTTATGCTACTTAGGCTAAGTTCCTGGATATGTAGGCTATTGTTTTTCAATATATTTGGGGAAATTTTAGTCATTAGTTCTCTCTTTTTTTCTGCTCTTTTCTCTTTCTGGTACGTCTATTATGAATTCGTTTGTATTTGTGCTTAATATTTTTCTATATTTTTCAGAAGTAAGTTTATTTTCTTTCATTCCTTTTTCATTTTATTCAGCTTACACAATCTCTATTGATCAATCTTAATGTTGATTAATTATTTATTCTACAACTTAAAATTTCTTGTTAAATCCCTTTCAGTTCAGTTCAGTTCAGTCACTCAGTCATGTCCAACTCTTTGTGACCCCATGAATCGCAGCACGCCAGGCCTCCCTGTCCATCACCAACTCCTGGAGTTCACTCAGGCTCATGTCCATCGAGTCAGTGATGCCATCCAGACATCTCATCCTCTGTCGTCCCCTTCTCTTCTTGCCCCCAATCCCTCCCAGAATCAGAGTCTTTTCCAATGAGTCAACTCTTCACATGAGGTGGCCAAAGTACTGGAGTTTCAGCTTTAGCCTCACTCCTTCCAAAGAAATCCCAGGGCTGATCTCCTTCAGAATGCACTGGTTGAATCTCCTTGCAGTCCAAGGGACTCACAAGAGTCTTCTCCAACACCACAGTTCAAAAGCATCAATTCTTTGGCACTCAGCATTCTTCACAGTCCAACTCTCACATCCATACATGACCACTGGAAAAACCATAGCCTTGACTAGATGGACCTTTGTTGGCACAGTAATGTCTCTGCTTTAAATCCCTTTAGTGAATATTAAAATTTGGTTATTGTACTTATTATTGTTTATTATATATATACATATATATACACATAGCTTTTTTCCTTAGTTGGTATTCTCTTTAGAGTGCTTATGTTATTATATCTTTCTTTACTTTTAAAATCACCCCTTCATTCTGTGAACATATTTATAACATAAATTCTTTGAGGTTTCCATTTGTTAAATTCAGTCTGCTGTCTGCTCTTTTTGAATACATGACTTATAATTTTCTATTTCTGTGGATGCTTTACAATTTTTCATTGAAATCCAGGAATTTTGAATAATATATTAGATCATTTTATCTCTCTCTGGGAGTAGTATCTCTCAGGGAACTTGTTATATTATTTACTTATTGGTTTGTGACGGAGTGAATCATTTTGGTGACGTCTTTTTACTATTAAGCCTTTGACATTGCTCCTTAGGGAGGTTCAATATTGGGTATGCTCATGAAACCACCAGAATATTGTAAAGTATTTAGCCTCCAATTAAAATAAATTAATTAATTAAAAAATATTAGAAATCAAAAACTCAAACATCAAAAAGTAAAAGAGAAAGAGACTTCTGGAATGGCATTGTTTTAAGTAGAATTCCCTTCCAAGCCTTCACTGACTGCAACCTGCTGTTAAATTTCACTAATAGCTAAGTAATTGCTCTGTTGTTTTTTACATTCCTGCAGCATAAACTGCCCTACAGACTAAATCCAATTAAGGTCTGTGTTCTTAAAAGGAATAGTTTCTGAGATCAGTGTTTAATACTTTTTCTAAATCCAGGAGTGTTTCTTACAGATAACTTATTCCCCATTTCCTCTTGCAAACTAGCCAGCCATCAGTCTAAGCTATATGTCATTGAACAACTGATTTCCACTCGGTTGCCTTTCTCTACAACCTTCAGCTATCTAGGGGGTATTCTTAGGATTGTGTTTCTCCATTGAAAATGAAGTCCATTCCTTTGTGTATACATAAATAGCTACCTATTTTAAGGTACACTTCATCCTACAGGTAAAATATCTGAGACAGAGCTCTAGAGTTGGGGGTGAGGACATTAGCAAGCTTCTCTCCAGGTTATATCCCTACTCTAATTGCTGAGCACTTGAAGGAGGGAGACAGAGCCTGAGTCCACTAAGCTTGCCTCTATTTTCCTAGGACCATCACTTCACAATCTGTAGCAACAGCAATTAAAACCTTAGTGTTCTTAGCATGATGTACCCAAGGTAGAGCCTCCATTCCATGAGTGGGCGGGTAAGGGGAGCTGGGAGAAAGATCAGAGCCTCATTTCTGGACCACACATGCTCAGAACAACCTTAGCAACAAGTAACTGAAGATTGAATGATAAATGCTAATGTCTTATTCCTTCCAGGAAGGAAACTCTATGACTGGGATGTCAATGGATAGTGAGACTCATGTTCTTTGCTGCATGTTAGTTTGAAATGGAGTCTTTTCCTCACTGAGCTGGGAGAAGGAAAAGATGGAGTTGTCTTTGATCAAATATCACATACTCTTGCCATTCTTACCCAATTTCCATAGATTTTCTTAAGTAGATATTCTTTTCATTTGCTGTTTAAATACTATTTCCAGAGAGTTTATGAGTTTGGGGATTGATTATTATTAATAATAATAATTTTCAGCAGCTTCACTGGAAGACATGTCAGTGGAACTTCATATACTGTCATACCAGAAACAGATCTGGTATGATCAATTAGAGGTTAAAGTTCTATAAAAGGACAATAATTTTTCTACTTTATCTGAAACACACTTTCTCTCCATTCTGAGACTCTAAGGCAAATTCTAGTTTTTGAATCAAACTCAGTGGAAAGTACTATCATTAGGTAAATAAGATGTCTTTCTTTCTCTTCCCCGCAACATGGTGAAATATAAGGAAAAGTTATTGTTATTATTATTATTATTCTGTTGGCTCTTCTTTGTTTCATGCAGGCTTTCTCTAGTTGTGGCAGCTGGAGGCTACTTTTCATTGCAGTGCACAGACTTCTCATTGATAGAGCTTCTCTTATTGTAGAACACAGACTCTAGGCATGCCACTTTCCATAGTTTCTACACATGGGCTTCAGTAGTTGAGGTGCATGGGTTAGTTATTCCACAGCATGTGAAATATTCCCAGACCAGGGATCAAACCTGTATCCCCTGCATTGGCAGGAAGATTCTCATCCCCTTGACTTAAAAGTATGTCTGAGGTTATCTTTTTTTAATCTCTTTTTCTTTGCCCTCAGAAGGCTATATGGTTGCTCTCTTGAGTACCTGAAATTTCTAGACTTTAATCTTTCAGTCATCAAGACAGTGTTAACTTTTGAGTGAATTTTGGCAAAGAATGCCAATTCTCTCCAGAACCAAATCCAACCAAAGAAAAAGGTGAAAAAAAAAATGAACAAAAATAAAATTTAGGAGAGGACAAAGTATATACTATAGTCATCATGGTTCACCTCATAATTGGTGATTGGTGAATATAATGGTGAGGAAGGAAAACATTTACTTACTTGCTCTAGAAGAGAAAAAAGCGAAACAAAACAAATCACATTTACTCTTGTAAAACAGAAAATAAACTAATTTACAGATGATAGTATTTTGGATGAAAATCATTGAAAAAAAAAGGTTAACTGTGCCTATAAAGAAAATTTGCTGAAAGATTGAATTGACAATTCAGTCCTATTCATATACAATACTGTATTTTTTATTATGTAGAATATTTCACTTAGTCAATTCTTTCAATCAATAAATAGGATTTATTTGTTTATTAATGAGGAAATTCAAAGTCAATGCAGGTTTCCAGTTTTGCTTGATTCAGAAGTTCAGTCCTTTGATGAAGCTTTCAGTTCTTTTTCATGTTGTTGGGAGATTTTATATAATGTCTACTTAATACTAAGTCTATCCTCTCTCTTTCCTTTTCACAAAACACATCAAGTCAGAGAGAAAGAAAGATCGAGAGAAACAGAGAGAACTTCTCCCCAATAATCCTCTAGCAATTTTTTTCTTTATTCATTGATATGAATTAGATTAAAAACTCTAGAACTACTCCCCTTTTCCATTTCATCATAGCTCTGTTTTATTATTTATCCCATATATGTCTATGACATAGCTGTTTGAACACTGACATTTTGCAAATCTGGGAACATATGTTTTTCTCTATATTTTAACACAAATTAGCCAAAAGTTGAGGGTTTTTTGTTTTTTGTTTTGTTTTTTTGGAAGAGTCTAGAATCTTTTTTTAGAAATGTAAACTTAGATTTACTATTTTGTAAATAAAAAAATTAGAGTATCAAGATATCAATACAGCATAAAATAAAGTATTAAGAAAGTTTTGATACCAGAAATATTACAATCTAAGCATCATCATATATTTATTATGTAAAATTATACAGTACTTTGAAATATATTACTTAATTTGTCCTCAAATAAAGCATATGATGGAATACTGGAAAATACATTTAGAAAGATTATGGCAGTTGCAAAGCCAAATGTAAATAAATAGAGTAAAATTTTCCAGATTCTTCCTAAGAAGTAACATATACAGGCTGTGTGACCTTGGTTAAGTTATTAAGCTCTTTCTAATATGTTTTCCTCATCTGAAAAACCCAGTTTTCATCTTCACTGAGTCATTAAGAGAATTGAAGACTGTGATGTGAAGTGAAAGTCACTCAGTTGTGTCTGACTGTTTGCAGCCCCATAGACTATACAGTCCATAGAATTCTCCAGGCTAGAATACAGGAATGGTAGACTTTCCCTTTAACAGGGGATCTTCTCAACCCAGGGATCGAACCAGGTATCCCACTTTGTTGGAAGATTATTTACCAGCTGAGTCACAAGGGAAGCTCAAGAATACTGGAGTGGGTAGCCTATCCCTTCTACAGCAGATCTTCCTAATCCAGGACTTGAACTGGGGTTTCCTGTATTGCAGGTCAATTATTCACCACTGAGCTATTGGGGAAGCCTGAAGACTATATGATAAACATGAAAATATGTACTTTTTAAGGATTAGTTGTTCAGTTCAGTCGCTCAGTCGTGTCAGACTTTTTGCGACCCCATGAATCGCAGCACACCAGGCCTCCCTGTCCATCACTAACTCCTGGAGTTTACCCAAACTCATGTCCATCCAGTTGGTGATGCCATCCAGCCATCTCATCCTCTGTCGTCCCCTTCTCCTTCTACCCCTAATCCCTTCCAATATCAGGTTGTTAGTATTTTACTATTTTTATATTGTACAATGATAATAGCAATTTAAGATCCTATGCTTTAAAATAATATAAAATCAAGATGAGTTTTATAATATATATTATAAATAATATTATAATGTCAAATACTGCTGTAAGTATTGATATGAATACGTATATTTAGATGTCCCAAAAAGGGAAACTGCTTAAAAAGCTTGACTTTACAATAGGCACATATTGTTGACTTAATACATAATTGTTTTAGGTATTAGTTAATGAAAAGCCATCTGGATTCCTAGATTCTAACACTAGATCATGTCAATCTCAAATATAAACTAAAGATGCCTAGTACTGTGATTAAATTTTTTGTTTAATTTTGAATGTTATATAAAAACTTGATTAATGAAGTTTTATACTGGGGTCATAAAATGAAGTATTTAATGACTGAAATGGAAATGAAGTTGTAATGATTGGAAGGGCTTCCCTGGTGACTCAGATGGTAAAGATTCTGCCTGCAATGCAGGAGGCCCACGTTCGATATCTGGGTTAGGAAGATTCCCTGGAGAAGAGTAAGTTCTTAACTTCAAATAAAGCATATCTTATTTTGCCTACTTAACTTATTTAGAGGAATTGGACATAAAGCATGCTAAGTTGCTTCAGTTGTGTCCAACTCCTTGTGGGACTATGGACTGCAGCCTGCCAGGCCCCCCTGTCCATAGAATTCTCCAGGCAAGAAGGAGCGGGTTGCCATTTCCTTTCCCAGTTGGACATAAAGGGAAAACATTATTTAGAGATGAGTCAGATGGCATTACTTTTGCTTTCAGAAAATAATTTAAATGATCTAAGGACATGTTGCAGATCCAAAGTGACCTTTAAAACAGATTTATCAGTAACTTGTATTCTCTCTCATTCATCATAACGCCAACTGTTTTTATGACAGCACAGTTGGTATTGGCATAAAGGTACTAGTCTCTCTGTTGGGACACGGTGTTGAAAACATGCTCATGTTGTGTGTACATTTGCTTTGCTTGGCATACTGCCAGGTTAATTTAAAAAAAAAACTAACAAAAAGATTGAAATGTTATAATTTTCATAAAATGATCTAAAGACAAATTAGCATAAGTCTGAAAAGAATGATGGAATAAGCAGTTCAGTAAGTATAAATACTCAAAAATTACTACTACATGAGTGGTGAAAACCACTTTCAGATTTTAGTGTATTAGGAAATCGTTCTTTTTAGTATTTCCTTCCACATAAAATCATAGTCTTCTGACTGAAAACTGTAGGAATACTGAATTAGGGGATGTATGGGAAATGCCAAATATTCCCTATCAAGAAATTACATTGTATACTTCTATTTCAGAGTTTGAGTATATAGTCTCAAATCATAATACTTTGTGCTTATAGAGTATGGCTTTCAAGAAGGCTTGAAAGTTGGGAAATTTGGTCATCCATTCATCAACATGGTGAGGCTTGCAAAATGCCTAGAGCTATAAATACAAAAATGATGCTAGGGGTTTTATACATATATATATATCACAGCACAAGAACATATATACATATACATACATATGCATATATATATATATATACATATATACATATACATGTATATGTATACAGGAACATATATACATATATGTGTATATGTATGTATGTATCACAGCACAGGCATTTCAAGTAACTACACCTTTGTAATATCACATTACATGTCAAAATAGTAGCTTCACTTACACGCAAATCAGCTTTTATCTTCTTGAACTGTACAATGATATGACAAGTATATTAGGTGAGTAAAAGGTTATAACTTTATTAGGACAATTATATATTAAATAGACTTATTTGATAAATAAATTAATACTTAAAACTAATCATGTTAATGAAAACATCACTTTGGGCTTGAAAAATATATTTTTCTCCTGTTTAAAAGTTTAGTTTGACAAACCCATACACCTTAAATAATTTGCATATGAGAGTAATTAATTTTTCTATTTTTTTATCTTTGATCAGTTTTTATAACATGCAGATATGTTTCAGAATATTTATGCTTAAAAACTTTTGTCACTCATTCATAGGAAAATACAGGAGAAAGTACAGAAAAAGCAATCATTGCTGGAAAATACCATATATCATTGATTCTTCCTCATTTATCAGAGGAATGTATTATAGTTTTGAGTGAAGTGTGTATTAAAAATATCCTTTACAGTCAATATTTCTGGTATTATATAAAATGAAGTTCAATATATTTCTAGAAATTATTTCCTTCTATAGTCCCACAATGTGATGATTGTGTGCTTATTCTCTAAGTCATGTCCAACTTTTTGTGACTCCGTGGACTGTAGTCCATCAGGGTCCTCTGTCCATGAGATGTCCCAGGCAAGAATACTGGAGTGAATTGCCATTTCCTTCTCCAAAGTGATGATTACATGGTATTAAAAACGAGAGAGAGAGATGTAGCCCAGTGTCTGTGATTAATTGACTGACTGAATGACTTGGTTTAGCATATGTAGATATAGTATATTCAGTAGTCAGAAAGCAAAGTAAGAAAATAATATTTATAAGAAAAAGTATACTAGGTATTTTAGACGTTGTTTGTAGACACTGTGAAAGTTCTGTAAATAGTCAATAATACATAGGGAAAATAATCATTCTAGTATTTTTTGAGTTAAAACATTGAAAATAAAACACAGACCATAATGCAGCAAAAGAAGGAAACAGTAAAAATACATAATTAAATTAAAAAAAAACAAAGTTAGACAAATATCTTAGATCATTATATACATTATAAATGTTTCTACTAAAATCAAGGGTCGTTTAGAATTTAAATAAATAAATTAGTGTGCTGCTGCTGCTAAGTCACTTCAGTCATGTCCGACTCTGTGCGACCCCATAGATGGCAGCACACCAGGCTCTGCCATCCCTGGGATTCTCCAGGCAAGAACACTGGAGTGAGTTGCCATTTCCTTCTCCATTGCGTGAAAGTGAAAAGTGAAAGAGAATGCAAAGAGAAATGAAGCACTATATTTTTGAAAGATATCCCAAATAACATGGCTTGGAAAAATTGTAAGTACAAATGTATGTTAAGATGAATCAGTTAAACTTATACAAATATAAAACAAAGTTTATACAATAAGCATTAAGAAACATGTAGTATGTAGTTTTCAATATATTACTGGAGGAAAAAAGCAAGGGAAATATACATCTGAGATCAAAGAAATCAAGAAAATCAACTGGGCAAGGTGAATGAAATATGCAATGTTAAAGATAGATTTGTTTTCTAAGCAAATTCAGAGAGAAATGCGGAGAGCAAATCTTTGGCTTTCATATTTAAGAAAATTAAATTTAAGAAAAGTGTATTGCATACTAGAAATAATAACTAAATAGGAAAAATAAAGGCTTTTTGACTTCTTTTAAACTCTAAATTATTTTAAAAATTATTAATTTTTTTTTTTTGGAAGCAATTTTAAATTTTATTTTATTTTTAAACTTTACATAATTGTATTAGTTTTGCCAAACATCAAAATGAATCCACCACAGGTATACATGTGTTCCCCATCCTGAACCCTCCTCCCTCCTCCCTCCCCATACCATCCCTCTGGGTCGTCCCAGTGCACTAGCCCCAAGCATCCAGTATCGTGCATCGAACCTGGACTGGCAACTCGTTTCTTACATGATATTTTACATGTTTCAATGTCATTCTCCCAAATCTTCCCACCCTCTCCCTCTCCCACAGAGTCCATAAGACTGTTCTATACATCAGTGTCTCTTTTGCTGTCTCATACACAGGGTTATTGTTACCATCTTTCTAAATTCCATATATATGCGTTAGAATACTATATTTATGTTTTTCCTTCTGGCTTATTTCACTCTGTATAATAGGCTCCAGTTTCATCCACCTCATTAGAACTGATTCAAATGTATTCTTTTTAATGGCTGAGTAATACTCCATTGTGTATATGTACCACAGCTTTCTTATCCATTCATCTGCTGATGGACATCTAGGTTGCTTCTATGTCTTGGCTATTATAAACAGTGCTGCGATGAACAGTGGGGTACACGTGTCTCTTTCCCTTCTGGTTTCCTCAGTGTGTATGCCCAGCAGTGGGATTGCTGGATCATAAGGCAGTTCTATTTCCAGTTTTTTAAGGAATCTCCACACTGTTCTCCATAGTGGCTGTACTAGTTTGCATTATAATAAAAAAAGCAAAGTCTTGTGAGTTTAAAACATTTTTAGTTGTAAAATGTATAGCATTTCTAGCACAAAGGCAGTAGGGATGAGTATTAAGTAGAATATTTTATGAATCACAAACTACTTAAAGTGATATAATATGGTTTACAACAGATTGATAAATTGCAGAGGTATATGATGAATTGAGCTTCCCTGTTGGCTCAGATGACCCAAAAAAAAAAATCTGCCTGGAATAAAGGAGACCTGGGTTTGAGCCCTGGGTTGGGAAGATTCTCTGGACAAGTGGATACCCACTCCATTATTCTTGTCTGGAGAATCCTATAGATGGAGAAACCTGACAGGTTACAGTCCATGGGATCACAAAGAGCTGGACAGTACTGATTTTTACTAACATTTTTCACCTTTATATGATGAATTATAAAACAGTACTTAAATAATATAGTTTTAAAGCTAGTCAACAAATGAAATGATGTGGAATAGTAAAAGCATTCAGTTTATTCAAAAGTACATAGCTAAAAAGAAAAATAATGAAAGGGACATATAGAAAACATATAGAAAGATATATGATATAGAGCTAACCATAATAGAAAAAAAATTAAATTTAAATTAAGTAACTCATTGAAAGGCAGATATTTTCAAATGTAAATTAGTATAGAGATATAGCATATTCAAAATATCACTAAGGTCAGTACTTCTAAAATCAATTACATATTTTACAAAATGTCAATGAAAATCTCAACAGCTTTTTCTGTAGAAATTAGCAAGCTGATTTTAAAATTCATCAAAAAATGCAAAGACAAATATAAAAAACAAAGTTGATAATGAAGAATAAAGTTGAAAGATTTGTATTATTTTATTTTAAACATTTTTGCAAAGCTAGAGTAAACAATAGAGTATGCCACTGGGACCAAGATAGAAAAATAAATCAATGGAAAGCCTAGAAGTGTCCAAGAATATGCACACATGTATATAAATGGTTGATTTTTGATAAAAGTATGACAAATTATATTTACATAAAGAAATTAATATATATAATTATATATATATTATATAAAGAAATTCAGTGGATAAAAATAACCTTTTCAACAAACGGCCCTGGAACAAATATCTATATGCTGAATACAAATGACCCTTAACCTATGTGTCACAGCAAAACAAAAATTATTTGGAAAGAAATCAGAGACCTAAATTTGAATTATTAAAAAAAAAATAGAAAATACATCTTTGTGACCTTGGTAAAGATTTAAATCCAACCTCGAAAGCATGATCCATAAAATTTTAAAATATATGTTATTAAAATTAAGACTTTAGGCTCTTCAAAAGGCACATTAAGATAATGAAAATACAAGTCACAGGCTGAGTGATTTATATCTTTAAAAGCGCTTCTATCATGAATAATAATAAATTCTCAAAAATCAATAGTAAAACAAAACACATGAAAATTGTGGGCAGAATTCAGTGAACACATCAAAATATATATACGAATGACAAATAAATGCATGAAAGAATCTCAGGGAAATGCAAGTTAAAACCACAATGAATTATAACTACATTATCCATTAAAATATCTAAAATTGATAAAAAGAAAAGAAAAGAAAAACTTTGACAAGAATGTGGAGCAACTGTAACTCTATATTACCTTTGATGTGGGAGTGGGAAATAGTGCCACTTGTCTATAAAGTGTCAGTTTCTTAAAATGTAAAATGTACAGCTATTTAACATGTGATTCAGCTATTTTGTCATAGACAAGCTTCTATGTGATGTTGAGACAGCAACTCTGTTCTTGTAATAGGCTTTGTTCTTTTTCTGCCAGTAATGGTCATAGTGAGGCAGGCTTGCTCTATTCATCTAAAGCTGCTTTGGTACTTGGATTCTAGGTACATGATTCATATTTATTTAACTGTTCAGTTATTGCTTAGTTTTCATTCATACTCTCACTCCTCCCTGTCTCTCTGGTCTGTTTCTCTCTACTTTTGTCTATGTGTCTATCTTTCTCTGTTTTCTCTCTCTGCCTCTCACTCTCATTCTCACTTCTCCTTGCTCCCATCTCTCTCTCATTAAAATGACTAGAAAGGTTTTAAGATACAGTTTTATGTGAGAAATGGAGCTTAAGATTTTAGTGTGAGTGAGGTGCTTGTTGATCGTGTGTTCTCCTTCCTATAGAATCCGGGAGGTTCAAGGGTTTTGATTGCACTGTCTATGTAATCTCAGTAAGTGAGGGGTAGCTTTAGGAATCTGACTTGTTTAACTTCTTCATGCTTATAAATGCAGATAAACTGTATTGCTCATAAATATCAATACCAGCAGAACTATTTAGTTGATATTAACACAGTTGAACAAATGTTACATTTTGGAGGTTTGATATGATATGGAACATGGAAGCATGTCTTTTGTACCTTTCTGTATTTGAAAAATAAGAAAAAAAATTTATTGCTCAATTATTCATAATGTTTAAATGTCAATGTCTTTTGCATTTGAAGCAATCAAATGTTTGAAGTGTTTTAAAGCAAATTAGCTTCTCATTTTCTTAGTATGTATACAAATAATTTAAGTGTATCTGTAAATATATTTTAAATATAATTATGTTTTGCCAAGAAAATGCACTGGTCATAGCAAACACCCTCTTCCAACAACACAAGAGAAGACTCTACACATGGATATCACCAGATGGTCAACACCGAAATCAGATTGATTATATTCTTTGTAGCCAAAGATGGAGAAGCTCTATACAATCAACAAAAACAAGACCAGGAACTGACTGTGTCTCAGATCAAGAATTCCTTATTGCCAAATTCAGACTTAAATCAAAGAAAGTAGGGAAAACCACTAGACCATTCAGGTATGACCTAAATCAAATCCCTTATGATTATACAGTGGAAGTGAGAAATAGATTTAAGGGCCTAGATCTGAGAGATAGAGTGCCAGATGAACTATGGACTGAGGTTCGTGACATTGTACAGGAGACAGGGATCAAGACCATCCTCATGGAAAAGAAATGCAAAACAGGAAAATGGCTGTCTGAGGAGGCCTTACAAATAGCTGTGAAAAGAAGAGAAGCAAAAAGCAAAGAAGAAAAGGGAATATATAAGCATCTGAATGCAAAGTTCCAAAGAATAGCAAGAAGAGATAAGAAAGCCTTCCTCGGGAATCACTGCAAAGAAATAGAGGAAAACAACAGAATGGGGAAGACTAGCGATCTCTTCAAGAAAATTAGAGATACCAAGGGAACATTTCATGCAAAGATGGGCTCGATAAAGGACAGAAATGGTATGGACCTAACAGAAGCAGAACATATTAAGAAGAGGTGGCAGGAATACACAGAAGAACTGTACAAAAAATATCTTCACGACCAAGATAATCACGATGGTGGGATCACTCATCTAGAGCCAGACATCCTGGAATGTGAAGTTAAGTGGGCCTTAGAAAGCATCACTACAAACAAAGAGAGTGGAGGTGATGGAATTCCAGTTGAGCTCTTTCAAATCCTGAAAGATGATGCTGTGAAAGTGCTGCACTCAATGTGCCAGCAAATTTGGAAAACTCAGCAGTGGCCACAGGACTGGAAAAAAGTCAGTTTTCATTCCAATCCAAGAGAAAGACAATGCCAAAGAATGCTCAAACTACCACACAATTGCACTCATGTCACACACTAGTAAAGTAATGCTCAAAATTCTCCAAGCCAGGCTTCAGCAATACCTGAACTGTGAACTTCCAGATGTTCAAGCTGGTTTTAGAAAAGGCAGAGGAACCAGAGATCAAATTGCCAATGTCTGCTGGATCATGTTTGAAAAAGCAAGAGAGTTCCAGAAAAATATCTATTTCTGCTTTATTGACTATGCCAAAGCCTTTGACTGTGTGGATCACAATAAACTGTGGAAAATTCTGAAAGAGATGGAAATATCAGACCACCTGACCTGCCTCTTGAGAAATCTGTATGCAGGTCAGGAAGCAACAGTTAGAACTGGACATGGAACAACAGACTGGTTCCAAATAGGAAAAAGAGTACGTCAAGGCTGTATATTGTCACCCTGATTATTTAACTTAAATGCAGACTACATCATGAGAAGCGCTAGAATGGAAAAACACAAGCTGGAATCAAGATTGCCAGGAGTAATATCAAGAACGTCAGATATGCAGATGACACCACCCTTATGGAAGAAAGTGAAGAGGAACTAAAAACTCTCTTGATGAAAGTGAAAGAGGAGAGTGAAAAAGTTGGCTTAAAGCTCAACATTCAGAAAATGAAGATCATGGCATCTGGTCCCACCACTTCATGGGAAATAGATGGGGAAACAGTGGAAACAGTGTCAGACTTTATTTTTTGTGGCTCCAAAATCATGGCAGATGGTGACTGCAGCCATGAAATTAAAAGACATTCCTTTGAAGAAAAGTTATGACCAACCAAGATAGCATATTCAAAAGCATAGATATTACTTTGCCAACAAAGGTCTGTCTAGTCAAGGCTATAGTTTTTTCCCATGGTCATGTATGGATGTGAGAGTTGGACTGTGAAGAAAGCTGAGCACCGAAGAATTGATGCTTTTGAACTGTGGTGTTGGAGAAGAGTCTTGAGAGTGCCTTGGACTGCAAGGAGATCCAACCAGTCCATTCTGAAGGAGATCAGCCCTGGGATTTCTTTGAAAGGAATGATGCTAAAGCTGAAACTCCAGTACTTTGGCCACCTCATGTGAAGAGTTGACTCATTGGAAAAGACTCTGATGCTGGGAGGGATTGGGGGCAGGAGGAGAAGGGGACGAGAGAGGATGAGATGGCTGGATGGCATCACTGACTTGATGAACATGTCTGAGTGCACTCCAGGAGTTGGTGATGGATAGGGAGGCCTGGCGTGTTGCGATTCACGGGGTCGCAAAGAGGCGGACATGACTGAGTGACTGGAGTGAACTGAACTGAACTGATGGTCAACCCTCAAAAATACTCAAGAATATGTGTAAAGTATACTGTAAGTGATTCTATGGGCTTCACTGGTGCCTCGGTTGGTAAAGAGTCTGCCTGCAATGCAGGAGACCTGGGTTCGATCCCTGGGATGGGAAGATCCTCTGGAGGAGTGCGTGGCAACCACACCAGTATTCTTGCCTGGAGAATCCCCATGGACAGAGGAACTTGGAGGGACTCAGTCTATGAGGTTGCAAAGATTCAGACATAACTGAGTGACTAATCATGACACATAAATGATTTTAAATAACTGTTTCTAAATTTTTATATTTGCCTTTGAATCAATCTGAGAATGCCTATTTGGTATGAGAAACCCTGACACATAAAGAATTCAGTTCCAAAAAGAACAGTGGAAACCAACTATTTGCTTAGGAATCATTCAGTATTATCCAGATTTCTTATCTTAACCTTAGCCTAAACGATCCTATTGCATTCTCCATGTTCTATTAATGACTCAATGTTGAATAATAAGTTACCTTCTTTCAAACTTTCCTTAAGGTGAAGAAAATAATAAAATCAACCTAAAAAGGAGAGTATGCTACAGACATGGCATTTGGAATTTATTAAAGAGTGAGCCTCATAATTTTTTCACAGGTATTACTAAAACCATATAGACTAAATAAAGTTCTGATTCTTTTAGTAGATGAATATCTTAAAAAATACTGATATTTGTAGCATGAAAAATTCATAAATTTTACCATTTTGTAGTGTATAATAGTGCTGGTTATCTCAAGATGTTGCTTTCTCCCAGGAATAGAATTTATGGGAACATTGTCTTTGCCATCAGACATTTTTGTGTAGGAAAATTTCCACACATTATATAAGGTTAAAAAAAATAGTATCATAAAGATAAAATAAACTTTAAAGATAACTATATAATATCCAAAATATTTCAGAAAGAAAACAGAGACAAAAATCAATTTTTAAAATATATCCAGTTATATCTAAAATATATAAGAAATTACTTTGCTCTGAAAAATTTTAACATACCTTATTGCAAATATACAAATAGTTGTTGAATTTGTCATTATTTGCTCATCTCCAAAGTCATAACAATTATGGCAATTCCTTTTCTTTTAATTTCAAGAAATTATCTAAACTTTAACAATTAAAAAATATAATTATATATATTTTATGTGCATGAATGAGTGTGTGTGCTTATAATTTGTGATATTTCCTAGTGGCTGTGTTTTTATAAAACTATAAAATAAGAGTTAACATTGTAATAGTTAGTAAGGATGATTATTATGTATGGATGTGAGAGTTGGACTATGAAGAATGCTGAGCACTGAAGAATTGATGTTTTTGAACTGTGGTGTTGGAGAAGACTCTTGAGAGTCCCTTGGACTGCAAGGAGATCCAACCAGTTCATCCTAAAGGAGATCAGTCCTGGGTGTTCTTTGGAAGGAATGATGCTAAAGCTGAAACTCCAGTACTTTGGCCACCTCATGAGAAGAGTTGACTCATTGGAAGACTCTGATGCTGGGAGGGATTGGGGGCCGGAGGAGAACGGGACGACAGAGGATGAGACGGCTGGATGGCATCACTGACTCGATGGACGTGAGTTTGAGTGAACTCCGGGAGTTGGCGATGGACAGGGAGGCCTGGTGTTCTGCAGTTCATGGGGTTGCAAAGAGTCGGACGTGATTGAGCAACTGAACTGAAGGATGATTATTATCAGAATATTTTCTTTCAATTCATATTAGTGTGTTTCACACTAATTAGCTGTACCACATTAAAGTGTAATAAAAAAAAGTGTCTCATGAACATAAAAAGAATAAGGCTACATAATACAATGTCATATATAAATGAAGATATCACACACAGATAACATCTATGTAATTGTAACAAGAACACATTGTCACTAATCTCTCTATATAATGCAATTAGTAATTGCTCTGTAGAAACAAGATACAGTTCAAACTAAACAAAAACTGAATAAACCTACTGGTATATTTCAGTTGTCAAACTCTTATACCCCTGTTTATTTTTAAAACAAGTTATGTATGTATATATATATAACCAGGCTCCACTGTCTATGGAATTTTCCAAGCAAGAATACTGGAGCCGGTTGCCATTTCCTACTCCAAAGGATCTTTCCAGCCAAGGGATCAAACCCACATCTCTCACATCTCCTGCCCTGGCAAGAGGGTTCTTTAGCACTAGCACCTCCTAGGAATCCTGTATATGTTATATATTTTATATATATAGGCCTGTTGTGCTGCAGTTCATGGGGTCTCAAAAAGTTGGACACGACTGAGTGACTGAATGAACTGTATATATATATATATATATATATATATATATATATATATATATATACACACACATATATAAATATTTATACATATATAAATTTTGATGAGTTCTAAAGTCCAATTATTTATTTAGGTTTTTGAAAGAGCATTTGAGTCTGCCTATGAATCTGCCAAGTATCTAAATAATTAGACCTAAATAATTGTTTAGGTAATATACGTTTTATATTTTAGTTCAATTCAGTCTCTCAGTCATGTCTGACTCTTTGTGACCCCAGGGACTGCAGCACATCAGCCTTCCCTATCCATCACCAACTCCTGAAACTTGCTCAAACTCATATCCATTGAATCGGTGATGCCATCCAGTCATCTCATCCTCTGTCATCCTCATCTCCTCCTGCCTTGACTCTTTCCCAGCATCAGGGTCTTTCCAATGACTCAGTTCTTCACATCCGGTGGCCAAAGTATTGGAGTTTCACCTTCAGCATCAGGCCTTCCAATGACTATTCAGGACTGATTTCTATTAGGATTGACTGGTTTCATTTCCTTGCAGTCCAAGGGACTCTCAAGAGTCCTCTCCAATACCACAGTTCAAAAACATAATTTCTTTGGCACTCAGCTTTCTTTCTCGTCCAACTTTCACTTCCATACACAACTAGTAGAAAAGCCATAGCTCTGTCTAGATGCACCTTTGTTGGCAAAGAAAATTATCTGCTTTTTAGTATGCTGTCTAGTTTGGTCATAGCTTTTCTTCCAAGGAACATCTTTTAATTTTATGACTGCAATCACCATCTGCAGTGATTTTGGAACCCTAGAAAATAGTTTGTCACTATTTCCATTGTTTCCCCATCTCTTTGCCACTAAGTGATGGGACCAGATGCCATGATCTTAGTTTTCTGAATGTTGAGTTTTAAACCAGCTTTTTCACTCTCCTCTTTCACTTTCAGCAAGAGGCTCTTTAGTTCTTCTTTGCTTTCTGCCATAGGGATGATGTCTTTATGCCTAAAGATAAAGTTTTATCTTTAGAAATAAATAATCCTGATAATGGTGTCTTCCCAGATGGCACTAGTGGTAAAGAACCCAACTGCTGATGCAGGAGACATAAGAGACATGGGTTCAATCCCTGAGTCAGGAAGATCCCCTAGGGGAGGGCAAGGCAACTCACTCCAGTGTTCTTGCCTGGAGAATCCCATGGACCGAGAAGCCTGGCAGGCTATAGTTCATAGGTTCACAAAGAGTTGGACACCACTGCAGTGACTTAGCATGCATGCATGCATGCATTCCTGATAATATATATTAATAAAAAGAGCAATTTAGCATATAAGCAAGAAAAAGGCAACACTCTAAAATGACAAATGATATTTTAAGCTAGAAGTGAGTAGAAAAGGAAACCTCAAAGACTTATACATATGGAGAGAAGTTCTCAGGGTAATTAATTTAAAAATGCAAATTGAAACAACAGTAAAATAGTATTCTACATCTTTTGCCCTTGCAAACATTAAAAAACTTGATAATTTCAAGTTTTTGTGGGGATATAAGTATAGAAAGGTTTGTGCATTCTTGTGGCAATGCTGTCTGACATGACATTTCAGAGGGCAATCTGGTAATAATTTCACCCTGGTGTACATGATTAAAAGTAAATCTCCCAGATATCAATAAGGATACCACTTTATAGATATGATTAATAAATGAAATAATATTTGTGGGAATTATTAATTGATGACAGTCAAAAGAGTAGATTGTTTAAGATAGTGTATATATCATAAAATACTGTAAAGCAACTGAAAGAAGTATTTTAATTGTACCACAGATATGAGTAATAGAAAACAGAGTGTCTCATGAAAGTAAAAAGAATAAGGCTATATATATTATTTATATAAATGAAGATATCATACACAGATAACATCTATGCAATTGTGGCAAAACACATAAAACTTATCACACTTATTACAATTTTGTTTTCTAGAGGGAAAAGAGAATGTGAGTAGAAAATGTAGATAAAAAGGGATTAATAAAAGAAGAGAAAACAGGAAAGAAGCTTTACATGAACCCAAAAGAATACTGAATTGTTAAACTGAGGGACATGATTATTTCAGTTCTCTGTCCTTTGCTGGGTAAAGAATGTCAATAAATGAATGAATTATTGTGACTAATATGTGATTGAATCATATGTACATAATAATTAATGACATAAATATTTATATTCAGAAAGCCCAATTTTCCTCAATTAGGTTTAATAAAAAGAAATTTTGCTGATGAACAATGTAGTGAAACTGTAGGTCATTAAAGAAAAATAAAGAACTCAAAAGAAAGATAAGACAAAAATGTCTTTTTTTAAATGTCAATAAGACTAACAGTAGACCTATGAAGAACAGGGCAGAGGAATGATATCTTCATTGGGATGAGAAAAAATAATGCCAAACCAGAACAACATAACCAACTAGACTGTAACTCACTGCTACCCCGAGCTACCTTTTGCTTAGCATTCATATCTACACCATGTGCATACTAGCTCAAAATAATTTCCAATGCTTTTTTAAATTTTTTTCCCAAAATATATCAGTCCAGTTCTCAAAATTGAAAACATTAGAAAGATTTTTCTTAAACCAAATCTGTTATTCAAAGAATGGAAGAGCTGGGAAGCCACATGGGGCAGTGAAGCAAACCAGAATGAAGCAAGAAGGCCCTGCCCTGTCTCCATCCAAAGGTGGGGGTAAAGAAAAAGGGGGCTGTCACCTGAAGCCAGGGACCTGGGTCACTCCCAAACCGACTGGAAACTCAGTTGGCGTGCCTGATTGAAGATGAGATTAGAGAAGCAAAGACTTTCAGAAAGAACCTGTAACCACCACTTGTATATCAAAAGCCAATAAATAGTTCAGTATGCTTTTATTAATTATTATTTTTAATATGCCTTATTCACAATGAATAATCTTTATAATGTGAATATTAATATTGATTAAGTATTAAAAATAAATATTTTATGTATGAAACCATGGTCAGTCAATGTTTATAATTTTTTTTTGTGTTTTTTTTTTATTTTTTTTTTTACTTTATAATATTGTATTGGTTTTGCCATACATCATTGATTTAAAATACTTAAATCTACTCTGCTTTTGCAAAATTATATATCCAGTAGAGTCATGATCTTTTTTAGACTGTACAGGCTAACAAATATTTTCTGAGAAGGGATAGACAGTAAACATTTTGGTTTTATGTGCTGTACCGTGTCTATTGATATTACTCATTCCTGCAGTGTAGGATGTATATATATATATATATATATATATATAAGAATCAGTAACCATAGCTGCATTTTCCTTGCAAAAGATGATATTTGCCCTGCGGTTAACAGTTTGCCAACACCTACTTTAAAATAAAAAAAATAAAAAATTAAATTAAATTAAATTAAATTAAAAAAAATAAAAAACTTAAAAAAAAAACTAGTGATAACTTCAAATGTTGACTAAAATTTTTAAAATAAAATCCACATACCTTATAAATATGTGGAGTGTGAAAGATAACTGTTTATTTCCTTTGGAATTATAACATTTTAAAATAATTAGAAGGCTTATCATCAAGTGAGTGTCTCACATTTTTGCTTGATTTTACAAATATATAACTAAATATTGAAATTTTTAAAGATTATAATTAGCTTTCAAAGATATTCATAGAGAAAGACAGAGCTATTAGCAATTATAAATTAAAAACTTGGTTATAAGAATATTTTACTTGAAATGAATATTTATGTTTCCAATTTCTTATGGATCTGATAACTTTGATCAGTTGAGCTAAAAATGAAAAAAGGAAGAAAAGAAAGAAGGAAGGAAAGGGTAGAGGTTATAACAAAGCTTTTATTAAAGATTTGGTCTAGGAGGCTTCAGAATTATTTTTCTTGTCTTAACTTTTGATCAGTTATACTCATTATCTTCACCATGCTAAAGTGAATGATTTTTACCTAGATTGATTAATTCCTAACTCAAAACTTTTGAAACAAAGGAGAGAAAATGGGGCCAATTGATATGATACATATATGAAAATATTTTTATATCTGGCTGTCAGTCGTGGAAAACAAAATGTAAAACTTAAACTACAGCTGTTCATAAAAATGTTTGAGGTAAAATCTAGCTAAAAATGCAATGTGAAAAGCAAAATTTTAAATATTTTAGAAGAAAACATAGTGGAATACATTTAAGTCAATTGGTTAGAGATACATTTTTAAAATAAAACACTGAGGAATGACTTTGATTTCGTATGTAAAGAGTTTACCAATGCAATATTGTAAAGTAATTAGCCTCCAATTAAAATAAATAAATTTATACTAAAAAAGAAAGAGTTTAGAATCTGCCACTGTTTCCTAACAATAAGTAAAAAAAACCTGACAAAATTGAGAAAACAATAACTATAGATTCACAAAGGAAGTGAAATCATAGGGTAAACTGCTGTGCCCCAAAATAGAGATACAAGTATACAGATACAGAGAATCACACTTTATCAGAGTGGAAACCTCTACTCAGTCCTAGTACAGGAAAACCTGTACACTTATTGATGAGTTCCTGGAGGCCGGATGTGGACAATTCTGAGAGGTAAAAACTACAGGGAGGACTTATTACTAGGAAAGTCCTATAATTTGGTAGGTTTCACCTCATTGAGCTTGACCAGATTCTCACAGTAAATAACAGAGAAAGAAAAGAACCAGTTTGAATTAACCCTCGAACAATGAATGGGCTAGGGGTGCTGCAGTCTCTGCAGTTGAAAATCCAAACATAACATTTGTTGGTGTTTTTCAAGCATCAACTGTACATTAAAACACTCTGCTCTTAACAAAGTCTGTCCTCAAAAGAAGCTAGTTAACAATATTTTAACATACAAGGGATTTATCAGAGCCTAACTGAACTGAAAGGGTAATAATAATGCAACTCCAGGCATCTTAGTTTTCTAAATGGGAAAGGAAAAACCCAACTTGGCCCATTTTGATCATCCTGTCTCATCTGAGGGTGTGTGTGTGTTGGGGGAGGGGGGCGTGCTGATGAACAGTTGTGAAGTTCACAGTCCAAAGTTACAGACTCACTCAAAAGCTTATAACTAATCATAATATTATGGCCGCACATTTCCATATACCTCACCACTGAATCAATAAATCCCTATTTACAATTCATTTTACCCAGTGCATCATATTTGGTTATAAAGGGGAAAAATTATAAGGCATACTAAAATGCAAAAACACAGTTTGAATGGGCAGAGCAAGCATCAGAACCTGACAAGGTAGAAATTTTGAAATTATCAGAGTATCAGCCAAAAACAGAGCAAATCTATAATTAACATGATAAGAAAAGTAAAAGTGTTAGTTGCTCACTGTGTCTAACTCTTGGTGACCCCATGGACTGTAACCTTCCAGGCTCCTCTGTCCATGGGACTCTCCAGGCAAGAATATTGGAGCGGATTTCCATTCTCTTCTCCAGGGGATGTTCTCGACTCAGGGATCGAACCCAGATCTCCTCCATTGCAGGCAGATTCTTTACCATCTGAGCTAACAGGGAAGCCCTTAACATAAGGTAGATAGCATATAAGAATATATGAATGATGTAAGCAAATAAATGAGAATCCTAAGAAAGAACCATAGCATTAATATTAGATTTTAAAATGGTCTAATAGAAACAAAGAATGTCTTTTATGCAATTAGTAGTTGTTGTTCTGGAGAAGGCAATGGCACCCCACTCTAGTACGCTTGCCTGGAAAAATCCCATGGAAGGAGGAGCCTGGTAGGCTGCAGTCCATGGGGTCGATAAGAGTCGGACATGACTGAGAGATTTCACTTTCACTTTTCACTTTCATGCATTGGAGGAGGAAATGGCAACCCACTCCAGTGTTCTTGCCTGGAGAGTCCCAGGGACGGGGTAGCCTGGTGGGCTGCCGTCTATGGGGTCACGCAGAGTCGGACACGAATGAAGCGACTTAGCAAAGTTGTTGTTCAGGCAGTAGCTCAGTTGTACTGAACTCTTTGAGACCCCATAGACTGCAGCACTCCAGGCTTTCCTGTCCTTCACAATCACCCAGAGTTGGCTCAAACTCATGCCCATTGAATTGGTGATGTCATTCAACCATCTCATCTTCTGTCATCCCCTTCTCCTCCTGCCCTCAATCTTTCCCAGCATCAGAGTCTTTTCCAATGAGTCAGCTCTTCGCATCAGATGGCCAAAGTATTGGAGCTTCAGCTTCAGTCCTTTCAGTGGACATTCAAAGTCGATTTCCTTTAGGACTGAGTTGTTTTATCTCATTGTTATCTAAGGGATTCTCAAGAGTCTTCAGCACCACAATTTGAATTTATCAATTTTTAAGTGTTCAGCCTTGTTTATTGTCCAACTCTCACATCCATACATGACTAGTGGCAAAATCATAACTTTGACTATGCAGACCTTTGTTGGCAAAATTTAACTTCATGGCTGCAGTCACTGTCTGCAGTGACTTTGGAGCCCCAAAAAATAATTCTGTCACTGATCCCATTTTTTTCCCCCATCTGTTTACCATAAAGTGATGGTACCAGATGCCATGATCTTCATTTTTTGAATGTCGAGTTTTAAGTCATTTTGTCACTCTCCTTTTTCCATCATGAGGCTCTTTAGTTCATCTTCACTTTCTGCCATTAGGGTGGTGTCATCTGCATATATGAAGTTATTGATAGTTCTCCAGGAAATCTTGATTCCAGCTTGAGCTTCGTCCACTCTGGCATTTTGCATGATGTACTCTGCATATAAGTTTAAAAAGCAGAGTGACAATATATAGCCTTGACTACTCCTTTCCCAATTTGGAACCAGTCCATTGTTCCATTTCCGGTTCTAGCTGTTGCTTCTTGACCTGCATACAGATTTTTCAGGAGACAGGTAAGGTGATCTGGTATTCCCATCTCTTGAAGAATTTTCCACAGTCTGTTGTGATCCACAGAGTCAAAGGCTTTAGCATAGCCGATGAGCCAGAAGTAGATGTTTTTCTGGACAAAATTGCAAAAAAAAAAAAAAAAAATCTTGGAGTTTGAGGATATCTCAGTAGAAACTAGAAAGAAAAGAGAAAAAATACTGAGGACAAAAGAAAAAACAGAATACAATATCTGTGAACTGTGGACAGCTACAAAAGATATAACACACATGTAAGGGGAAAATCAGAAGGAGAAGAAAAAAATAACCTGAATAAATATATAAAACAATGATGACTGAGATCTTACCCAAATTAGTGTCAGAAACCAAACCTCATATCCAACAAGCTCTGAGAATACCATCCAAAATAAATACCAAAGTAACTACATGTGAGCATCTAATTTTTGACTGCAGAAAATCAAATAAAAATATTCTGAAACCAGTCAGAGGAAAGAAGAACCTTACCTACAGAGAAAGAAAGATAAGTTTTATATCTGACATCTTCTCAGAAAGAAACTGCATAAGCAAGAAGAAAACTGAGTAAAATATTTAGAAGTTGAGAGAAAATCAACACCAGCCTAGAATTCCGCAGCTTGCAAAATTGTCCATCAAGACTGCTACTGCTGCTACTGCTAAGTCACTTCAGTCTTGTCCGACTCTGTGCGACCCCATAGATGGCAGTCCACCAGGCTCCCCTGTCCCTGGGATTCTCCAGGCAAGAACACTGGAGTGGGATGCCATTGCCTTCTCCGCCATCAAGACTGAAGACATAAATCTTCCTCAGATAAACAAACCTGAGAGATTATTGCCAGTAATTGCCTATGTATGCTTATATAAAGTGAAACAAATTATAGTAAGGATATGAAGCATGGGAGGGAAGAAGCAAGGTTATTTTGCTATTATATTATACTCACTGCTGCTGCTGCTGCTAAGTCTCTGCAGTTGTGTCCAACTCTGTGCGACCCCATAGACGGTAGCCCACCAGGCTCCCCCGTCCCTGGGATTCTCCAGGCAAGAACACTGGAGTGGGTTGCCATTTCCTTCTCCAATGCATGAAGTGAACAGTCAAAGTGAAGTCGCTCAGTCGTGTCCGACTCTTAGCGACCTCAGGGACTGCAGCCTACCAGACTCCTCCGTTCATGGGATTTTCCAGGCAAGAGTATACTCACACTACCCATCATATTGGGTATTTTTTTTTTAAGTAGATATGGATAAGCTAAGTAGAAATGTACATTGGAAAGTTTAAAAACAAGCATAACTGGTATGCTACCTGAAAGAGTAAGCATAGAATCATATAAAACACTCAATTAAAATCACAAAATGAGTAGAAGACAAAAGCAGGGTAAAAGAACAGAAAATATAAAACACAATTAATATGGTAAATATTAATCCAGATATGTCAGTATGTCAATAATTAGTTTAAAAGACAGCTGTCTAAAAGTATTTATTAAAATGCAGATATTTTCACTCTGCCAAAAACTGACCCAGCTGCATATTGTCTATGAGAAACACAATTTAAATATAATTAAACACATGGGTTAAAAGTAAATGAATATAGGGAAAAAGACTGCTAGCGCTAATAAAAAAAATGTAGAAGTATACCCAACAATTTCACTCCTGGGCATATACCCAGGGGAAAAGAAAGCATAAATCAAAAAGATACAGTCACCTGAATATTTATTACATAACTATTTATAGTAGCCAGGACATGGAAGCAACCTAAATGTACATCAATGGATGAATGGATAAAAAAGATGTAGTAGATATACTCAATGGATTATTATTCCATTATAAAGAATGAAATAATGTAATTTACAGTAACATGAATGGATGTAGAGATCAACCTAAGTGAAATAAGTCAGACAGAGAGAAATAAATATCATAGTATATCACTTATATGTGGAATATTAAAAAAAAATGGTACATGCAAACTTATTTACAAAGCAGAGATAGTGTCACAGATGTAGAAAACCAACTTGTGGCTACGAAGGGGGAAGACTTTGAGGGATACCTTTGGAGATTGGGATTGACATATAGACTCTATTATATATAAAATAGATAACTAATAAGAACCTACAGTATAGCACAGGGAACTCTACTCAATATATGGAAAAATAAGCTAAAAAAAGTGGGCACATGTATATGTGTAACTGATTCACTTTGCTGGACACCTGAAACTTACATGGCATTATAAATCAACTGTACTCCAATAAAAATTAACTTTTTTAAAGTAAAAACAGCTGTTCTGTGCTTAGTTGCTCAGTTGTGTCTGATTCTTTGTGACCCTATGGACTGTAGCCCACTAGGCTCCTTTGTCCATGGGATTCTCCAAGCAAGAATACTGGAGTGGGTTGCCCTTTTCCAGGGGATTTTCCCAACCCAGTGATTGAACCCAGGTCTCCTGCATTGCAGGCAGATTCTTTACTATCTGAGCCACCAGGGAATCTCTAGGAATTGCTACTTTCAACAAATATAATTTCAGCAAGTGCATATTTTATAGTAAAGAAGGTTATCCATGATAAAGAAGGGCATTACATAATCATGAAATGATCAGTTTACTAAGTAGACATAACAATCCTTAATGTGTACCCTAAGAATGTACACACCTTAATCAATAATAGTTTATTGCTAAAAATTGTTAACCATCATCTAAGCCTTCAGTAAGCCACATTCTCTTTGCTAGTGGAGGGTCTTGCTTCAGAATTGATCATTGCTCACTATCAGGGTCGCTGAAGTTTGGGGTGGGTGTGTCAGTTTCTTATACTAAGACAACAATGAGTTTTGCTACATCAAAGTCTCTTCCTTTCATGAATGATTTTCCTATAGAGAAAAAAAAAATATTGTTTGAAAGCATTTTACCCACAGTAAAACATTTCAGAATTGAAGTCTATCCTCTCAAACTCTTCCTTTGCTTTATCAACTATGTAACATTCTGAGTCTTCTATTGTTATTTCAACAATCTTCATAGTATCTTCAGCAGAAGTAGATTTCACCTCAAGAAACTGTTTTCTATGCTCACATATAAGAAGCAACCCTTCATCTATTTTATCTTGAGATCCTAGAAATTCAGTCACATATTTAAGGTCCAACTCTAATTCTAGTTCTCTTGCTATTTCCGCCACATCTGTAGTTACTTCCTCCACTGAAGGCTTGGACTTCTTAAAGTCATCCATAAGGGTTGGAATCAACTTCTTTCAAACTCATGTTAATGCTGATAGTTTCACCTCCTCCCAAGAATCACAAATGTTCTTCATGACATTTAGAATGGTGAAACATTTCAAGTATGTTTTTTATTGGTTTTGCTCAAATCCATCAGTGGAATCACTATATATGACAGTTATAGACTTATAAATTGTATTTCCTCAATCAAAAGTCTTGAAAATTGGAGTGACTCCTTGATCCATGAGCTGGATAAAGGATGTTGTGTTACCAGACCCGAAAACAACATTAATTTCATTGTCCACCTCCATCTGAGTTCTTGGGTATTGTCAATGAGCAGTGATCTTTTGAATGTCTTTTTTTTTTTTTTAATTTATTTCTAAGCATTAGGTTTCAATAGTGGGCTTAAAATATTTAGCAAGCTATGATGTAAGGAGATGTGCTATTACCCAGGCTTTGCTGCTCTGTTTATACAGCATAGGAAGAAGAGATTTTTTTTCCCCTTCAGTCAGAGTAGTTTGTTACTAAGAGCATACTTCTTAATGATCCTAATATTTTCTAGATGGTAAATGAACAGTGGCTTAAACTTGAAGTTGCAGGATGCATTAGCTCCTAACAAGAGTGTCAGCCTGTTCTTTGAAGCCAGGCATTGACTTCTCCTCTCTAGCTATGAACATCTTAGATGGTGTTTTCTAACAGAAGGCTGTTTTATCTACACTGAAAATCAGTTGCTTATTGTAGCCATCTTCATTAATTATCTTAGTAAGATCATCTGAATAACTTGCTGCAGTCTCTAGATCAACACATGCTGCTTCACTTTGCACTTTGATGTTGTGGAGGTGGCTTCTTTTCTTAAGCCTCAACTAGATTTTGGAACTAAACTAGCTTGAAACAATTCCTTCATATAAGTGAGAGAATTAGATTCATGCTCTGGATTAGATTTTGGTTTAAGAGAGTGATGTGGCTCGTTTGATCTCTCCAGACTGCTAAAACTTTCTCTGTATTAATAATAAGACTGTTTCACTTTCTCAATACTTGTGTATTCACTGGAATAGCACTTTTAACTTTCGTCAATAATTTTTTCTTTTGCATTCACAACTTTTCTAACTGTTGGCACAAGAGGACTAGTTTTTGGCCAGTCTTGACTTTCAACATGCCTTCCTCATTAAGCTTAATCATTTTTAGCTTTTAATTGTAAGTGAGAGGTATGCAACTGTTCTTTTCTCTTGAATATTTGGATGCTATTGTAGGGTTATTAATTGGCCTAATTTCAATATTGCTCTGTCTCAGGGAATAGAAGAGGCCCAAAGAGAAATGGGGAGGGGAGCCAGGAAGAGCCTGTTTGTAGAACAGTCAGAACACACATTTGTCAATTAAGTTCACAGTCTTATATGAAAATATGACACAGAGAAATGAAGTGAGCAAATCTTGATTAAAAAATGATGCTGATAGACTGGCTCTGTACAGAGTTGCATGGAACTTCAATTTGTCAAAAAATGAATATATGAAGTGCAATAATATAAAACATGCTTAAAGAAAATCCACTGTTCTAGTTGGAGACTTCAGCACCTTTTTACCAGAAATGGTCAGAGCCAACAGACACAAAAAATCCAAAATGACAGTTAAGCTCAGCACCACCAAATGGATATAAACAACATCTATACATGTCTTGGGATTCTCTGGTGGCTCAATTGGTAAAGAATCTGTGTGCAATACAGGATACCCAAGTTCGATCCCTGGGTTGGGAAGATTCCCAGGAGAAAAGCAGACAAGCCACTCCAGTATTCTTGCTTGGAGAATTCTATGAACAGAGGAGTCTGATGGGTTACAATCCATGGGGTCAAAAAGAGTCAGACACAAATGAGTGACTAACACACACATTGATGCCTTCATCCAACAACAGTAGAATATGCAATCTGTTAAGTTCATTGAAATGTTCATCAAGTTAGAATCAAGTTAACCACATTGTGGAATATGAACAAATCTTGATAAATTAAAAGAGAGAGAGAGAGAAATCTTACAATGTTTATCTCTCAGGCAACAGTGAAATTATAAACTAGAAATCAATAAATGAAAGATATTTAGAAAATTCCAAAAATGTGGAAATTAAGCAATGCATTTCCAAATAGTACATTAGCCCAATAAATCTTGAGAGAAATTTAAAATATTTTGAGCTAAATGAAAGTAAAAAGAGGAAAAAAAAACTTATCAAAACTTGTGGTATAAAGCAAAAGCAATACTTAGAAGGAAATTGATAGACTGAATATACATGAAAGAAAAGAAGAAAAATATGAAATCAAGACTAAAATCCTAAGACTTCCTTCTTGGGAAATTAGACAAAGTAAAACCAAAGTAAGCAGGAAAAAAGTAATAATATCAGAAAAGATAGTAATGGAATTTGAAAAACAGGAAGAGAGACTTGATAAAGCAAAGGTCAAAATAATCAAATTAAAAGCTTCTGGTCAGGCTAACTAAAAACAAAGAGAGAGAATGAATTTTATTAATATCAGAAATAAAAGAGGAAATATCACTACACATTCAGTATGAATTAAAAGGGTAAAATAATACTGTAAACAATATAAAGTCCCAACATTTGATCACCTAGGTGAAGTGGTGATCAAACATCATGTCTAATTTCATAGCAGACATAATGGCTAAACTCTCATTAGAAAAAAGAAACAATCCAATTAGTCCTAGATTTATTTCTTAAATGAATAAACAAAAAGCACCAGGCAAAAACAGAATTACCAGTGAGTTATAGCAACATATACACAATAAATTATTAGCAATTCTCTACAGTTTATTTCAGAAGATAGAAGCAGACTTCCTAACTCATTCTATGAGGGCAGCATCACCCTAATACCAAAACCTGACAAAGACACTAAAGGAAAAATAAAAAATAAAAACAACTACAGATTATCTCTCATAAACAGATACAAAATCCTCAAGAGAATAGCAAAACATATCCATGAATATATAAAAGAATTGTATATTACGAAGTGAGTGGCATTGATCCCAGGTACATAAGGCTTGTTCATTTAAAAATCAATTAATGCAATCTAATATATGAAAAAACTAAAGAAGAAAAATATCATGATCATATTAATAGATGCAGAAAAAAATGAAAAAACAAATCCAACAACTATTCTTGATAAAGACTCTCTGTAAACTAACAATAGAGGCAAAGGCCCTCACCTGAAAAGAATGATAACAAAAAAATCTACACAAATCCTACAGGTAACATCATACTTAATGATGAGAAACTAAAAGCTTTCCCACTAAGATCAGGAATAAGGTTAGTATATTCCCTCTCACGATTCCTATCTAAAATTTTACTGGAAATCCTTGCTAATGCAAATGTGTATGTGTGTGTGTGTGTGTGTGTGTGTGTATATATATATATATATATGTATATATATATAATCATACATTAGCTTGAAAAGAAAAATAAATTGTCTTTTTTCACAGATGACATGATCAACTGTATAGAAAATCTAAAAGAATTGACAAGAAGTATTTGTTACTAATAAACACTTATAACAAGCTTGCAGGATACAGGGTGAATATGCAAAATCAATCAATAATAAGCAACATGGGCTTCCCAGGTGGTTCAATGGTAAAGAATCCACTCACCAAACAGGAGACGTGGGTTTGATTGCTGGGTCAGGAAGATCCCTTGGAAAAGTAAATGGCAATCCACTTCAGTATTCTTGCCTAGGAAATCCAAAGGTGGAAGGAGCCTGACGAGCTAGAATCCATGGGGTCACAAAGAGTTGGACATGACTCATTAACTAAACAACAGCAGCAATAAGCTATATAACCAATAAGCAAGAGGAATGTAAAATTAAATACATAATATCATTTACATTAACCCCTGACAAAATGAAATTCTTAGATATAAACCTGACAAAATCTATATGAGGACACTACAAAATTCTGTTGGAAAAAAATCAAAGAAGAGCTAAATAAATGGAAGAATATTTGTTTGGGTGAGGTATTCCATGTTTATGAATAGCAAGACTCAATATTGTCAAGATGCTAGTTTTCCATAACTAATCTGTAAGTTCAAAGCAATCTCGATTATAACCTCAGCAAAATATTTTGTAGACATCCATAGACTGATTCCAAAATTTATATGGAAAAGAAAAAGACTTAGAATTGCCAACAGTATCAAAGAACAACAAATTTGGACAACTGACTCTAACCATCTTTGAGTGTTCAGTGCTCAGATACGTCTGACTCTTTGCAGCCCCAAGGACTGTAGCTTGACAGGCTTCTCTGTCGATGGGATTTTCCAGGCAAGAGTACTGGAGTGGATTGCTTTTCCCTATTCGAGGGGAGCTTCCTGACTCAGGGATCAAATCTTCATCTTTAAAAATTATTATAAATCTATAGTTTCAAGACCATATGATAATGGTGAAAGAATAGACAAGTAGATCAATGGAACACAGTCTAGAGACCATACATAGACCCATATAAATATAGTCAACTGATCTTTCACAGAGAAGCAAAATAAATACAATGAATCAAAGATAATTATTATCAGCTAATGATGCTGGAACAGCTAGACATTCTAATGCAAAATTGTGAACCTAGACATAGACACTATATCATTCATATAAGTTAACTCAAAATGGATCATGGATGTAAATGTAAAATGAAAAAATATAAAACTTCTCAAGGTAACACAGAAGAAAATGTAGATGACTTTGGGGTTGTGATGACTTCTAGGTGTAACACAAAGAACACAACCTGTAAAAGAAATGATTCGTTAAAAGGACTCCATTTAAATTAAGACTGTCTGCCCTGCAAAATGCAATGTCAAAGAAAAAAGCAAAACAAGACTCTGTTTGGGTCTTTGAATGTGTTTGCTTTCAACAGATTCTTGTTTGATACAATATTGTAAAGTAATTAGCCTCTAATTAAAATAAATAAATTTAAATTAAAAAAAAAGAAAGTAAAAATTAAAAAAAAAAAGAAAATATTGGAACAAACATGCATCTAGTATGAGACTTTTCCAAAATGTGCAAAGGACTCAAAACTGAACAATAAATAAACAAGCAACCTGATTTTAAAATGAGCCAAAGACCTTAATAGCTATCTCACCAAAGAAGATATACAAATGACAAATAAGCATATTAAAAAATCTATACATCATATGTCATCAAGGAAATTCAACATGATACCATTATGCTCTTATTTTAATGACCAAAATCCAGAACACTGACACCATATATTGGCAAGAATGTGAAACAACAGGAACTGTCATCTATTGAAGGTGAGAAGGCAAAATTGTACAGCCACTTTTAAGACATTTTGGAAGTTTCTTAAAAAAGTAAACACACTACTAACATATGATCCAGCAAATCATTCTCCTTGGTGTTTACTAAAAGGAGTTGAAAATGTATGCCTGAACAGAACTTGCACATGGATATTAAGCAGTTTTATTAATAATTTCCAAAACTTGGAAGCAACCACAATATTTTCCATTAGGTGAATGGATAAACTGTGGTACATCCAGATAATGGAAAGTTATTTAATGCTAAGAGGAAGTAAGTTATCAAACCATGAAAAGGCATAGAGGAAACTCAAATGCCTATTTTTTAATGACAGAAGCCATTCTGAAAAGCCACATACTGTGTGATTTCAACTATATGAAATTCTGGAAAAGACAAAATTTGAGAGTAAAAAAAGAAAGAAAGAAATCAATGCTTCTCAGGGTTTAGGTGAGAAAGAGATGAATAAAGGTAACAGAATTTTTAGGGCTGTGTAAATACTCCATATGGTACAATAATAATGAATAGACACAACTATATATTTGTTCAAACTAATAGGATGTAGGATACCAGAGTAAACCTTTAACTATGAGCTTTGGGTGATAATGATCTGTGACTGGAGCTTCATCAGTTGTAACAAATGTACCATGCTCATGGTGATGTTGACAACAGGGAGGCCATCCATTGGAAGGAGCAGAAGATGTGTAGGAAATCTCTATATTTCCCTCTCACTTTTACAATGAACATAAAATTGCTTCAAAAATAATATATTGTGATAATGCACAATAATACAAGTGTGACTGCATAAAGATATTTACATTCTTGATTATATTAAATTAAGATATTCTCTTTGACTGCATGCTGAACAATTATAAGTCTGTTATATAGACTAATACATCATTATCCCAATGTTTATATAAAGAAGCAGACTAAAATGAACAAATCAAATATTATTCATTAAAGAATTTGAACAAATGCTACTAATTTTTTAAATAAAAATGCTCAAGCTTACAATAATCAGAGAAATAGATATTGCATCCATTGAATTCGCTAAAAATATATAATTTCTGGAAATACTGTTAGGGAAGATAAGAACTAACAGGAACTCTTAAACACTGTTGTCTGAGATCAGTTTGATTCAGTTATTCGCTCAGTCGTATTCGACTCTTTGCGACCCCATGCAGCACGCCAGGCCTCCCTTACCATCCTCAGTTTACCCAAGTTCATGTCAGTGCATTGGTGATGCCATCCAGCCATCTCATCCTCTGACACCCTCATATTCAGGATCTATGAATATAATGAATATGCTGTGTACATAAATAAATGAGTAAGCAAGTTGTCTGAGATGAATATTGGTAAATCACTTTGGGAGAGTTATTTCACACTGTGATATGAAGTTGAAAATGAAGACGTACATGCCAGGCATAGTTTCTATCCATAATCCTTGAGTAACACTGCAAAAGAATGTTTATGAAGCATAATTTGTATTAGTAAAACTACAGGAAAGTATCCGAAGTCCATTGATGAGGATAATTATTTATTTTAGACAATGGAGTACTATCCAGCACTGAAACTTAATAGACCTTGTCTGTATATATATCAATGTGGGTGAGTCCAAGAAAATAATGATTGTTGTTGTTCAGTCACCCACTCATGTTCGACTCTTTGTGACCTCACGGACTGCAGCACTCCAAGCCTCCAAGTCCCTCACCATCTCCCAGAGTTTACCCAAGTTCATGTCCACTGCATTGGTGATGCCATCCAGCCATCTTATCCTCTGATGCCCTCATATTCAGAATCTATGAATGCAATGAATATGATGAACATACAAATAAATAAGTAAAGAAATATAGAGAGCAGAATATTTTTCTATAAATGGAACTTATGCAAAATACTCCCATTTTTATCTATGCTAATATATAACTATAGAAAAATGTTCATGTAAATAATAATGTTAGAAGGTATGACTATTAATGTTGGTTGTACATTGCTTTTGATATAGTCCATGTGGATTTCTAAAACTTTAAAATTTTAAAAATAAATTACATTTTATTTCAGATACTTCCTCTGCTTCATATCCTCAGTACAAACTCTCTTACTCTTATGCTTCAGAAAATGTACACATTCTCCATTTCTTTTTGCCAAGCACTTCTCTTTTATGTGGCAATAACATCTGCTCCCAGGGTGTCAGCTTTCAACTCTATGGAAATATCTTTGAAATCTACATCTCCAATCTAAACCACTACCTCTTTAATTCTGCATTTCCAGTTTCCTGTTTGTTACTACCAGCTGGGTGTCCTATTGACAACTTGAGGAGGAGTATTTTATTGCATAAGGATCAAACAAGGTTTAGCTAAAGCTCGATGAGCATGACTACAATTAGCATATAATGGTATGTAGTTTTTAATGTTCACTGGTTTTCCTACAGCTGTAGTGATTTATGAATCTCCTTTGTGATATATAATATATGGTAGATCATATGTTATATATATATATATATGTGTGTATGTATTTCATATATTTACTATTTTATTTACAAAGCTTTTCCAGAATTCAAGAAGGAAGGAGTTTTTTATTCTTAAGGAGTAAAAATCTCATTTTAAACAGAATAAAACAAGATCGTAATCCAAATGCCCTGAAAAACTATTTTCAAATGTGTTAAATGTATTTGCTTCTTCAGAATACAAAGGATAAACTATTTCTTTAACTCATTCTATCCTGACTTGAATATCACCAACCAAGAAGAAGGTGAACTTATTTCTTTCCTCTGATTTTTCTACAGACTTTGTCCCTTTGGATCCTTAGTATTTAAGATTTAATACCCAGCCAAAGACAAACAAAAAACAAAAGCAAATTACTACATTTAATCTCGCTTCTCTAGCACACAAATGTCCATCAATTTTCATCTTGCACTTTTCTTTGTCACTTACAGCTTCTAACTCCTCTGAAAATATTTAATACTTAACTCACTGAATTCTATTATCAACTATATACTTAATCTGGTCTTTTAAGTTTTTAATAAGCTTTGAATTAAAACTTCAATCATTCCTTCTTAATGTGTCTCTTATTTAATCTATCAGATGTAATGCCAATACTATACATTTCTTCAAAACTCTTCCTTTTTACTGAATTTCCTGTTTAGTGCCTTTTTCTTCTATAAATGCTAATACTCAGCATACTTTTCTAATTCTGTTGGTGCACCAGTTTCTAAAATATTCTCTCCCAGATGGAATTAAGATTTAAAGGGAATTTTTTTTTTTTATTTACTGGGAAAGATATGACTTTTGGATATAACTGGTAATGATGATGCATTTCTTTGATTTGAGTAACAATGTATAATTAAAAAGAGAATTGAAGTCTATTTTTTAGACACCTTGAAGTTTTGCATAAAAACCAGCAAAAAACTAAGCCTGAGAGAGAAGAATGGAAAGTGTGTCACACAAAAGGAAAAACTCTAGGCCTTCTGAGGGTATGTTATGTTTAAGTGTACACAGTTTCGGAAATCTTCCCCTTTCTGTCCTCTTCCCCTAGACATCTCACTGTACTAATGCTGCTATGTGGAAGCTGCACCCCTCACTCCCCCCCTAGGAAGCTGCTACATTCACTGAAAAGAACCTGAATCTCACTCTCTTGGCATCTTTTGTGGGGCAACTTGTATAGCCAGCAGCATCTGCTAAATATCTATACTTTTCTTCATCTGATTTATCATGATCTCACAGAGAAGGAGTGAAATCCATGGTTTGCTTTTCAACAAAAGAAAGTGCAACAGAAAAAAAAAATGGTGCTATAAAAATGGTGTTATGATGCCGTAACAAAAACTTGAAACATGTAATGCTGACTTTAGAATCATGCAGTGAACAGAAACCTGATGAGTATCAATAAGGAAAAAAATTTGAAGGATAATGGAAAAAGAAAAAAGTTTCAGAAGCTAAGATTATTACATTGTTATGTAGTAGCAGAAAGTAGCAGAAAGTTTTACAATAGATCATTGATGCTAATGTGGAAAACAGAAAACGTACCAAATAAACTCCATGATCCAGCTATGAGGGGTTTCTGCTTATGGCTTATGATAAAATTTTGAAGGAGATAATTTATGGACAAAACTCCTAAGATTCAGTTAGAATTGTTAAGGAATATATAGGGCTACGGCAGTCTTTCCATCAAGGAAGACATTTTCAAATAAATAATCTCAGAACACATGCCAAATAAATCCAAAGTAGTGCCAGAAAACTTGGTCCCTGGGAATACAGAGTGTGATTCAAAGGTTCTTTGTTAAATCCTCAGAAAGATTCAGAGCAAATCATAAAAACCTTCTCAGTTTAACAAAAAAGCCACCAAGAATCTAAGGAAATGTCCCACTGACTCACTTGCCTGGACAATGCTTCTAACCTCTTAAAAGCATTGTTCCATCACTGCCTTGAAGGAGACACCATGGTAGAAGATGTTTTTCTTCAAGATATTAGTAGGTGTAGCTTCTGTCCAGTAGCATGAGGTATGACGTGACAAGATATGCCCCAAGTTTTTACAGGAATATTATCAGTTTTAAAGGAAATAGACAGAGAAAAGTCAGAGTGAAAATAGAACTTTGAATCTCTAAATTTCTACACATTGAAAACTATATATTAATTACATAATTTCAAAAAGAAACTAATTTTGATGAAAGCAGAAGTATGAATCAGAGAGGAAAAAAAGAACACAGAATGCAGAATTTGAAGCCAAAGGGAATTAACTTAAAGGACTGCACCCTAATCATGTAATTGCCAATACACACACAGCTGCATCTTCAAGTTCAGTTCAGTTCACTTCAGTTGCTCAGTCATGTTCGACTCTTTGCGACGCCATGAATTGCAGCACACCAGGCCTCCCTGTCCATTACCAACTCCCGGAGTTCACTGAGACCCATGTCCATCGAGTCAGTAATGCCATCCAGCCATCTCATCCTCTCTCGTCCCCTTCTCCTCCTGTCCCCAATCCCTACCAGCATCAGTCTTTTCCAATGAGTCAACTCTTCGCATGAGGTGGCCAAAGTACTGGAGTTTCAGTTTCAGCCTCATTCCTTCCAAAGAAATCACAGGGCTGATCTCCTTCAGAATGGACTGGTGGGATCTCTTTGCAGTCCAAGGCACTCTCAAGAGTCTTCTCCAACACCACAGTTCAAAAGCATCAATTCTTTAGTGCTCAGCTTTCTTCACAGTCCAACTCTCACATCCGTACATGACCACTGGAAAAACCATAGCCTTGACTAGACGGACCTTTGTTGGCAAAGTAATGTCTCTGTTTTGAATATGCTATCTAGGTTGGTCATAACTTTCCTTGCAAGGAGTAAGTGTCTTTTAATTGCATGGCTGCAATCACCATCTGCAGTGACTTTGGAGCCCAAAAAGAGAAAGTCTGACACTGTTTCCACTGTTTCCTCATCTATTTCCCATGAAGTGATGGGACCGGATGCCATGATCTTCTTTTTCTGAATGTTGAGCTTTAAGCCAATTTTTTCACTCTCCACTATCATTTTTATCAAGAGGCTTTTTAGTTCCTCTTCACTTTCTGCCATAAGGGTGGTATCATGTGCATATCTGAGGTTCTTGATATTTCTCCCGGCAATCTTGATTCCAGCTTGTGTTTCTTCCAGTCCAGCATTTCTCATGATGTACTCTATTTAAATAAGCAGGGTGACAATATACACCCTTGACGAATTCCTTTTCCTATTTGGAACCAGCCTGTTGTCCCACTTCCAGTTCTAACTGTTGCTTCCTGATCTGCATACAGATTTCTCAAGAGGCAGGTCAGGTGGTCTGGTATTCCCATCTCTTTCAGAATTTTCCACAGTTTATTGTGATCCACACAGTCAAAGGCTTTGGCATAGTCAATAAAGCAGAAAGAGATGTTTTTCTGGAACTCTCTTCCTTTTTCCATAATCCAGCGGATGTTGGCAATTTGATCTCTGGTTCCTCTGCCTTTTCTAAAACCAGCTTGAACATCTGGAAGTTCACGGTTCCCGTATTGACAAAGCCTAGCTTGGAGAATTTTGAGCATTACTTTACTAGTGTGTGACATGAATGCAATTGTGTGGTAGTTTGAGCATTCTTTGGCATTGCCTGTCTTTGGGATTGGAATGAAAACTGACCTTTTCCAGTCCTGTGGTCACTACTGAGTTTTTCAAATTTGCTGGCATACTGAGTGCAGCACTTTCACAGCATCATCTTTCAGGATTTGAAAGAGCTCAACTGGAATTCCATCACCTCCACTAGCTTTGTTTGTAGTGATGCTTTCTAAGCCCCACTTGACTTCACATTCCAGGATGTCTGCCTCTAGGTCAGTGATCACACTTTTGTGATTATCTGGGTCGTGAAAATCTTTTTTGTACAGTTCTTCTGTGTATTCTTGCCACCTCTTCTTAATATCTTCTGCTTCTGTTAGGTCCATAGCATTTCTGTCCTTTATCGAGCCCATCTTTGCATTAAATGTTCCCTTGGTATCTCTAATTTTCTTGGAGAGATCTCTAGTCTTTCCCATTCTGTTGTTTTCCTCTATTTTTTTGCATTGACTGGTGAGGAAGTCTTTCTTATCTCTTCTTGCTTTCTTCGAAATTCTGAATTCAGATGCTTATATCTTTCCTTTTCTCCTTTGCTTTTCACTTCTCTTCTTTTCACAGCTATTTGTAAGACCTCCCCAGACAGCCATTTTGATTTTTTGCATTTCTTTTCCATGGAGATGGTCTTGATCCCTGTCTCCTGTACAATGTCATGAACCTCATTCCATAGTTCATCAAGCACTATATCTATCAGATCTAGGCCCTTAAATCTATTTCTCACTTCTACTCTATAATCATAAGGGATTTGTTTTAGATCATACCTGAATGGTTTAGTGGTTTTCCCTACTTTCTTCAATTTAAGTCTGAATTTGCCAATAAGGAGTTCATGATCTGAGCCACAGTCAGCTCCTGGTCTTGTTTTTGTTGACTGTATAGAGCTTCTGCATCTTTGGCTGCAAAGAATATAATCAATCTGATTTTGGTGATGACTATCTGGTGATGTCCATGTGTAGAGTCTTCTCTTTTGTTGTTGGAAGAGGGTGTTTGCTATGACCAGTGCATTTTCTTGGCAAAACTCTATTAGTCTTTGCCCTGCTTCATTCTGTATTCCAAGGCCAAATTTGCCTGTTACTCCAGGTGTTTCCTGACTTCCTACTTTTGCATTCCATTCCCCTATAATGAAAAAGACATCTTTTTTGGGTGTTAGTCCTAAAAGGTCTTGTAGGTATTCATAGAACCGTTCAACTTCAGCTTCTCCAGTGTTACTGGTTGGGGCATAGACTTGGATTACTGTGATATTGAATGGTTTGCCTTGGAAACAAACAGAGATCATATTGTCATTTTTCAAGTAGTGCATTTCGGACTCTTTTGTTGATCATGATGGCTACTCCATTTCTTCTGAGGGATTCCTGCCCGCAGTAGTAGATATAATGGTCATCTGAGTTAAATTCACCCATTTCAGTCCATTTCAGTTCTCTGATTCCTACAATGTCAACATTCACTCTTGCCATCTCTTGTTTGACCACTTCCAGTTTGCCTTGATTCATGGACCTGACATTCCAAGTTCCTATGCAATATTGCTCTTTACAGCATCGTACCCTGCTTCTATCACCAGTCACATCCACAGCTGGGTATTGTTTTTGCTTTGGCTCCATCCCTTCATTCTTTCTGGAGTGATTTCTCCACTGATCTCCAGTAGCATATTGAGCACCTACTGACCTGGGGAGCTCCTCTTTCAGTATCCTATCATTTTGCCTTTTCATACTGTTCATGGGGTTCTCAAGGCAAGAATAGTGAAGTGGTTTGCCATTCCCTTCTCCAGTGGACCACATTCTGTCAAATCTCTCCACCATGACCCGCCCATCTTGGGTTGCCCCACAGGCATGACTTAGTTTCATTGAGTTAGACAAGGCTGTAGTCCTAGTGTGATTAGATTGACTAGTTTTCTATGAGTATGGTTTCAGTGTGTCTGCCCTCTGATGCCCTCTTGCAACACCTACCATCTTACTTGGGTTTCTCTTACCTTGGGTGTGGGGTATCTGTTCACGGCTGCTCCAGCAAAGCGCAGCTACTGCTCCTTACCTTGGACGAGGGGCATCTCCTCACCGCAGCCCTTCCTGACCTTCAACGTGGGATAGCTTCTCTAGGCCCTCCTGCACCCGTGCAGCCACTGCTCCTTGGATATGGGGTTGGTCCTCCCAGCCGCCGCCCCTGGCCTCAGGAATGGGGTAGCTTCTCTGGGCCGCCGCCCCGTCCTCTTATTTGTGTAGCTCTTCTCAGCCGTTCCTTTGCCATTGCAGCCTGGCACTCTCGACCCCTGCCCCTGACCTCAGACGTGGGGTAGCTCCTCTTCAGCCACGCCACGCTTAGTGCACCGGTCGCAGCCGCTGCTGCTGCTGCAAGGACTAGTGACTGAATGTCTGTTTTCCTGCCACCATTTTTTCGGTGGAGAAAGAATGTCTATCACAGTTATCTTACCCAGATGACTAGCCTATGTTGAATGCAAGTGGAGCAGATAATTTCCCTCTTTCATTCATATGAACAAGAATTGTTGTTGTTCAGTTGCTCAATTGTGTCTGGACTGCAACACACTAGGCTTCTCTGTCCTTCACCATCTCCTGGAGCTTGTTCAAACTCATATCCTTAGAGTTAGTGATGCCATCCAACCATCTCATCTCTGTCATCCCCTTCTCCTCCTGCTCTCAAACTTTCCCTGTATCAGGGTCTTTTCTAATGAGTCAGTTCTTCATATCAGATGGCCAAAGTATTGGAGATTCAGCTTCAGTATCAGTCCTTCTAATGAATATTTAGGGTTGTTTTCCTTTAGGGTTGACTGGTTTGATCTCTTTGCAGTCCAAGGGACTCTCAAGAGTCTTCTCCAACACCACAGTTGAAAAGCATCGATTCTTTGGTGCTTAGCCTCCTTTATGGTCCAACTCTCACATTCATACATGGCTATTGGACAAAATCATAGCTTTGACTATATGGACATTTATTGGCAAAGTAATGGCTCTTCTTTTTAATACATTGTTTAGATTTGCCATAGTTTTTCTTCCAAGGAGCAAGTGAACAAGAATAACCACATCCAAGTATGTGAAACAAAGGTGAACATCTCTACCACACCCTCTATGATAGTTGGACCCCTGAGTCCATGAATATAATCAAATAAGTTTTGTTATGTCAGAGACTGTGTTATGAAGTATGTTTGTTGTGAAGCAATTGTTTAGAGACTCACAATCTTCTCTACTATTTTTGATTTCCTTCATGATTATGGAGGAAGAGGCAGGAGAAGGGAGAATATTATAGAGATTTAAAAGTACTGCAAATAGAAATAACTGGCAACATAATTATTTCAGCATTTCTGGGCTGGTAAATCAAACCGGAAGCAAAGAAGGAACTAAGTGGGATAATAAATCATAGCTTTCTAGTATATCCCAAATATGGCTTCCTTATTACTCACCATTAATCAACATAACAGGTCTGAGAGATAGACATTTATTTTCTCTCTATATATAAAGTAACAAAGGTTTGTAGAAATGGAAAAGCCAGGAACGTTTGGCTGGAAAGCTTTGACTATTCTACTTCACCAAAATATTAACATTCAAGTAGCAGGTTGCATAAGACATCACTGATTCTATGGATATTCTGTGTCAGGAAGGAAACTGAACCTCTGAGGAAAAAGAATCTCTCCTACCTTCCAACGTGGAGAGATAGATTTAGGGAGAAAAAAAATGTAGGGATGACAAACCTGGAAACTTCTGTACTTTCATAAATATAGTTCCCAGAGGACTTTATGCACAGAGGGTAGAAGAAAGAGATAAGACACAATTGCATTATCTCCTAATTTCTAATCTTGAGGTAGCAAAACTGAATCACTTCTCATTGCTATTATCGATTGTTTATCCCTCATAATTAAACAGAACATTTATTAATATCGTTTGAGGCCATTATTAGGCTATATTTAGGATCAGTTACTGGGTCATTCTTTCATTACTTTCCCTTAGTCACATTAATATAATAATGATTATGCTATACTTTCTCATGAAAGTGAAAGTCACTCAGTTGTGTTCGACTTTGTGCGACCCCATGGACTATACAGTCCATGGAAATTTCCTGGCCAGAATACTGGAGTAGGTTGCCTTTCCCTTCTCGAGGGGATCTTCCCAACCCAGGTATCCTAATTTGCAGACTGATTCTTTACCAGCTGAGCCACAGAGAAGCCCAAGAATATTGGAATGAGTAGCATACTCCTTCTCTAGCAAATCTTTCTGACCCAGGAATTGAACTGGGGTCTCCTGCATTGCAGGCAGATTCTTTACCAACTACCTACCAGGGAAGCCCTCAATTCAGTTCAGTCACTCAGTCGTGTCCAACTCTTTGCGAACCCATGAATCACAGCATGCCAGGCTTCCCTGCCCATCACCAACTCCCTGAGTTCACTCAAACTCACGTCCATCGAGTCGGTGATGACATTCACCCATCTCATCCTCTGTCATCCCTTGCTCCTCCTGCCCCCAATCCTTCCCAGCATCAGGGTCTTTTCCAACGAGTCAACTCTTTGCATGAGGTGGCCAAACTATTGGAGTTTCAGCTTTAGCATCAGTCCTTCAAATGAACACCCAGGACCGATCTTTATAATGGGCTGGTTGGATCTCCTTGTAGTCCTAGGGACTCTCAAGAGTCTTCTCCAACACCACAGTTCAAAAACATCAATTCTTTGGTGCTCAGTTTTTTTCACAGTCCAACTCTCACATCCATACATGACCACTGGAAAAACCATAGCCATGACTAGACGGACCTGTGTTGGCAGAATAATGTCTCTGCTTTTCAATATGCTATATAGGTTGGTCATAACTTTCCTTCCAAGGAGTAAGCGTCGTTTAATTTCATGGCTGCAGTCATGATCTGAAGTGATTTTGGAGCACCGAAAAATAAAGTCTGACACTGTTTCCCCATCTATTTGCCATGAAGTGATGGGACCGGATGCCATGATCTTCGTTTTCTGAACGTTGCACTTTAAGCCAACTTTTTCACTCTCCTCTTTCACTTTCATCAAGAAGCTTTTTAGTTCCTCTTCACTTTCTGTCATAAGGGTGGTGTCATCTGCATATCTGAGGTTATTGATATTTCTCCCAGCAATCTTAATTCCAGCTTGTGCTTCCTCCAGCCCAGTGTTTCTCATGATGTACTCTGAGTATTTGTTAAATAAGCAGGGTGACAATATACAGCCTTGACGTACTCCTTTTCCATTTTGGAATAAGTCTGTTGTTCCATGACCAGTTCTAACTGTTGAAACAGTGTCAGACTTTATTTTTTTTTTGGACTCCAGAATCACTGCAGATGGTGATTGCGGCCATGAAATTAAAAGATGCTTACTCCTTGAAAGGAAAGTTAGGACGAACCTAGATAGCATATTCAAAAGCAGAGACATTACTTTGCCAACAAAGGTCCCTCTAGTCAAGGCTATGGTTTTTCCAGTAGTCATGTATGGATGTGAGAGTTGGATTGTGAAGAAGGCTGAGAACCGAAGAATTGATGCTTTTAAACTGTGGTGTTGGAGAAGACTCTTGAGAGTGCCTTGGACTGCAAGGAGATCCAACCAGTCCATTCTGAAGAAGATCAGCCCTGGGATTTCTTTGGAAGGAATGATGTTAAAGCTGAAACTCCAGTACTTTGGCCACCTCATGCAAAGAGTTGACTCATTGGAAAAGATTCTGATGCTGGTAGGGATTGGGGACAGGAGGAGAAGGGGACGAGAGAGGATGAGATGGCTGGATGGCATCACCAACTTGATGGACGTGAGTCTGAGTGAACTACAGGAGTTGGTGATGGACAGGGAGGCCTGGCATGCTGCAATTCATAGGGTCACAAAGAGTCAGACACGACTGAGTGACTGAAGTGAACTGAACTTAATAATGGAATAAATGGTCATCTTCACTGATAGGGTTATTTTAAAATAAAAAGACATATTTCAAAATGATCATAGAAAATTAAATAAAATTTTCTGCAAAACATGATGGATCTCAAATTTCTACAGATAGCACTAAAAGTAAATGAGTTTGAAAATGACTCATTTCTTTTTTTGGGGGGAGGGGGGGAGAAAATGACTCATTTCTGTGCTCCCAACAAAGACAATATGTCATATTAAGAGATGATTTATCCAAAAATGTCTCATTTTCTTTTCTGCTTAATCTTTCAAAGCTATAAACCAGGCTACTTTATGTAACCTTCCTTATTTTTTTTTAATTTAAATATATTTATTTATAAAGTTGGGTTAGGAAATGCTATTGTGTTTTTCACCTTCTTTAAATTTATTTTTTTAACTGCATAAAAATTGCTTTACAATTAACTTAAAGTTTGCTCTCATGTCCTATCTTTTGGAAATAGTGCTTCAGTGAATATTGGGGTACATGTGTATTTTTGAGTTGTGGTTTTCTATGAATATAAACCCAGTAGTGGGATTGCTGGATTGTATGGCAGATTTATTTCTAGATTTTAAAAGAATGACCATACTGTTCTCCATAATGGCTCTATCAATTTACATTCCCACCAACAGTGTAGTAGGGCTCCCATTTTCCCACATAGTCTCCAGAATTTATTGTTTGTGGATTTTTTTGATAGTGGCCACTCTGACTGGTATAAGGTGATAACCTATTGTAGTTTTAATTTGCATTTCTCTAATAACTGGTAATGTTGAACATCATTTCATGTGTTTACTGGCTATCTGCATGTTTTCTTTGGAGAAATATCTGTTTAGGTCTTCTGCACATTTTTTATTGCACTGTTTGTTTTTCTGATATTGAGTTGTATGAGATGATTATATATTTTAGAGAAAAATCATTTGTTAGTTGCTTCATTTGCAATTATTTTCTCCCATTCTGAGGGTTGTCTTTGAATTTTGTTTATTGTTTCTTATGCTGTGCAAAGAAATAAAAACTTACTTAGGTCCCATTTGTTCATTTTTGTTTTTATTTCCATTACTCTAGGAGGTGGGTAAAAGATGATAGTGCTGTGATTGTCCGAGTGCACTGCCGGTGTTTTCCTCTAAGAGATTTATAGTTTCTTGCCTTACATTTAAGTCTTGAATCCATTTTGAATTTATTTTTGCCTGTGGTGTTAGGAATGTTCTAGTTTTATTCTATCATATGTATCTATACATTTTCTCAGCACCATTTACTGAAGAGGCAGTCTTTTCTCCATTGTATATTCCTGCCTCTTTTGTCAAAGATAAGATGCCCAAAGGTGCTTGGGTTTAACTCTGGGGTTTCTGCCTTGTTTCATTGGTCTATATTTCTCTATTTTTGCCAGTACCATACTGTCTTGATGATTGTAGCTTTGTAGTATAGTATGTATAGTATAAAGTCAGAAAGAGTTCTTCTTCCAGCTTCATTTTTCCTTCTCATTATTACTTTGGCTATTTGGGGTCTTTTGGGTTTCCATGCAAATTGTGAAATTTTTTGTTCTAATTCTGTTGTAAATATCCTAGGTAGTTTGATAGGGATTCATTGAATGTGTAGATTGTTTAGGGTAGTATATTCATTTTCACAATATTGATTCTTTGTATCCAATAATACTGTGTATCTCTCCATCTGTTCATGTCATCTTTCAATTTTTTCAGTGCCTTATAGTTTTCTGCATATAGTTCTTTGGTCTCTTTAGGTAAATTTATTCTTAAGTATTTTATTATTTTTGTTTTAATGGGGAGTGGGATGTTTTCCTTAAGTTCTCTTTCTGATTTTTCATTGTTAGTATATAAAAATACAAGAGGCTTCTGTATATTAATTTTATATCCTGTGACTTGACTTTAGCCATTGATAAGCTTTAATAATTTTCTAGTGGCATCTTCTATGTATAGTATCATGTCATCTACAAACAATGAGAGTTGTACTTCTTTTCCAATACGGATTTATTTCTTCTTCTTCTCTGACTGCTATGGCTAAGGCTTCCAAAATTATGTTGAATTATAGTGGTAAGAGGGGCACCCTTCTGTTGTTCCTGATCTTAAAATAAATGCTTTCAATTTTTCACCATTCAAAATGATATCCACCATGGATGTGTCATATGAGGCCATTATTATGTCAAGGTAGGTTCATTATATGCCTACTTTCTGGAGAGTTGTTGTTATAAATGGGTGTTGAATTTTGTTGAAAGCTTTCTCTGCAACTACTGTGATGATCATATAGTTTTTATCTTTCAGTTTGTTAATTTGGTATATCACATTGATTGATTTGCATATACAGAAGAATCCTTGCATTCCTAGGATAAATCTCCCAAAGTTAGAAGAAGGAAAGAAATAATGAAGATCAGAGGAGAAATAAATGAAAAAGAATAAAGGAGGTAATAAGAAACATCAATAAAACTTAAAGCTGATTCTTTAAGAAGATAAAAAAAATTGACAAGCCATTACACAGACTCATTAAGAAAAAAGAGAAGTCTCAAATCAATAAAATTAGAAATGTAGAAGGAGAAATTACAACAGACAATACAGAAATACAGAGGATCATAAGAGACTACTACAAGCAATTATATGCCAATAAAATGGACAACCTAGAAGAAATGGAGAAATTCTTAGAAATGCATAACTTTCCAAGACAAAGCCAGGAAGAAATAGAAAATATGAATGGAGAAATCACAATCAAAAGAATCAAAAATGTAATCAAAATCCTTTCAACAAACAAAAACCCAGGGCCAGATGGCTTCGCAGGAGAATGTTTAGAGAAGAACTAACATCTATCCTATCCAAACTATTCCAAAAATTTGCAGAGAAAGGAAAGACTCCCAACTCATTCTACAAGGCCAGCATAACTGGTGATATCAAAACCAGTCAAAGATACCACCAACAAAGAAAATTACAGGTCCATATCACTGATAAAAGTAGATGCAGAAATCCTCAAGAAAATTCTAGCAAATAGGATCCAACAGCACAGTAAAAAGGATCACAAACCATGGTCTTCATTACTTTTGCTGGTTGGGTTCACTGGGAAGAAGTCTCTTGGAAGAAATTTTAGGGTTCAAGTTTGTTTGTAAGAACTGCTGCATCATCACTAGTTTGGAGCCTGGAGGAGTGTGATTTGGTTTAAAGAGAGGTCAAGATATTCTATGAACTATAATGCAACCTCAGATGATCCTATGGAGAGCTCAATAAATAAAATACCCTGTCCGATGCATTCCTTATGGGATACAGTTGAAAAGGTGAGGTCTTTCTCCTCCTTTGGCCTGTTGGTGAATGTTAGTGTCCCCCAGAAGCATGACTCTAGGCAGAGCTTCACTCTGCATTTGAGGAAATAAGCTGAAGGTCCAATACTTTGCCCACCTGATGCAAACAAAGACTCATGGAAAAGACCCTCATTCTGGGAAAGATTGAAGAGAGATAGAAGAGGGTGACAGAGGATGAGATGGTTGCATGGTATCACTGATTCCGTGGACATGAACTTTGGCAAACTCCAAGAGATGGTGAGGGACAAGGGGGCCTGGTGTGCTATAGCCCATGGGGTTGAAAATAGAAAGACATGAGTCAGCAACTGAACAGCAGAAACCAAAGCCAGAGTTAGTGTATTTGCCAACTTGTGTTATTCCTTGAAGAATGTATGGCATAAGTATTTCAGTGTAGGAAATGGTTCTTTTACCTGTAGCATAGATGAGGATGATTTGGACAGTGTAACATGGATATCAAGCAGTAGGGTCTGGGATAAACACCTATTCTTTTGAACTTTCTGAATATTTCTTACTGCCATGCACGGTAACTTATTTGTGGTAGAGATAAGCCCAAGCCCAAAAGATTATCTGTAATATCTCAAAGCAGATTTTCTCCATTTAAATTAGCCATCTGTCCTATTTCTGGGTTTTAAAATAAGGTATATATCTGCCACTTATTTTCTCTTTTCTGGAGTTTCTAGATGTTTAAGTTTTGTTAAAGTGGCCAATAAATTTCTCTCATTCTAGGATTATCATTGTTTTTGTTGTTCAGTTGCTAAGTCATGCCCAGCTCTTTGCAATCTCATGTAGCTTGCTGGGCTCCTCTGTCCCTTGCTATCTCCTGGAGTTTGCTAAAATTACTGTCTATTAAATTAGTGATGCTATACAACTACCTCAGAGAAGGCAATGGCACCCCACTCCAGTACTCTTGCCTGGAAAGTCCCATAAACAGAGGGGCCTGGTAGGCTGCAGTCCATGGGGTCGCTAAGAGTCTGACACGACTAGGCGACTTCACTTTCACTTTTCACTTTCATGCATTGGAGAAGGAAATGGCAACCCACTCCCGTGTTCTTGCCTGGAGAATCCCAGGGACGGGGGAGCCTGGTGGGCTTTGGTCTATGGGGTCACACAGAGTCGGACATGACTGAAGTGACTTAGCATAGCATAGCATACAACTACTTCACCTTCTTCTATCCCCTTCTCCTTTTACTTTCAATCTTTCCCAGCATCAGGCTCTTTTCCAATGAATTGGCTCTTCACCTTAGTTGGCCAAAGTATTGGAGCTTCAGCTTCAGCATCTTTCCTGCCAATGAATATTCAGGGATGATTTCCTTTAGGATTGATCTCTTTGAAGTCCAAGGTATTCCCAAGAGTGTTCTCCAGCACCACAATTTGAAATAATCAATTCTTCAGCACTCAATCTTCTTTATGGTCCAACTCTCACATCCATGCAGGGCTACTGGAAAAACCACATCGTTGATTATATGAACCTTTGTTACAAAGTGATGCCTCAGCTTTTTGATATGCTCTCTAGGCTTGTCATAGCTTTCCTTCCATGTATCAACTGTCTTTTAATTTCCTGACTGTGGTCACCGTCTGTAGTGATTTTGGAGCTCAAGAAAATAAAAGCATAAGTACTTCCACGTTTTCCCCTTCTATTTACATGAAGTTTGGGACTGGATGCCACAACATGAATTTTCTGAATGTTGAGTTTCAAGTCAATTTTTTCACTATCCTCTTTCATCCTCATCAAGACACTCTTAGGTTTCTCTTCACTTTCTGCTGTTAAAGTTTTATCATCTACATACCTGAGACTGTTGATATTTATCCCAGCAATTCTGATTTCATCCTGTGATTCATCCAGCCCAGTCTTTCACATGATGTATTCTAAATATAAGTTAAATAAAACAGTGAAAATAGTGTTCTTTGTTATACTCCTTTCTCAGTTTTGAACCAATCAGTTATTCCATGACTGGTTCTAACTTCTTGACCTGCAAGGTTTTCAGGAAGCAGCAAAGATGTTGTGGTACTCTAATCTCTTTAAGAATTTTCCACAGTTGGTTGTGATCCACACAGTTAAAGACTTTAGTATAATAAATGAAACAGAAGTAGATGCTTTTTTTCCCTGGAATTTCTTTGCTTTCGCTATGATTCAACAAATGTTGGCAATTTGATTTCTGGTTTCTCTGACTTTTCTAAATCCAGCTTGTACATCTTGAAGCTACCGGTTCACATACTTCTCAGGGGTACCTTGAAAGAGTTTGAGCATTATCTTGCTAGCATGTGACTTGAGTGAAATTGTACTGTACTTTGAACATCCTTTGGCATTGCCCTTCTTTGGGATTGGAATGAAAACTGACATTTTCCAGTCCTGCAGTCACTGCTGCATTTTCCAAATTTGTGGACATATTGAATGCAACACTTTAACAACATCATCTTTTGAGATTTTAAATAGCTCAACTGGAATTCCATCAGCTCCACAAGCTTTGTTTGTAGTAATGCTTCCTGCCTTGATTTCATAGTCTAGGATGTCTGGCTCTAGGTGAGTGATCACACCATCGTGATTATCTGGGTCATTAAGAACTGTATTTGTATTGTTCTTCTGTGTATTCTTGCCATTCTTCTTAATCTCTTCTGCTTCTGGACCTATTAAAAATCCCTAAGCTTAAAATAAATTTTTATCATGAATGGCTATCCATATTGAACCAATCATAGAAAAGTCAGCTCTATCAATTCTTATACAAGAGCCTTCTAGTTAAAATAGTCAGAGTAACAGAGCCTGTGAAGCTGATTTTAGACTCTCCATGCTACCAATGGAGCTATGGCCTTTTTGTGTAGAGTGAATGACAGGTAATAATTAACTCAAATTGCAATTATGCATTCACCAGTACTAATCAAAACCTTTTTTTGAATAGGGCCTGAAATGATACCTAAGGCATTTAAAAATGTTATAGCTTTCACAGCTTGATCTCAGCACTCATTCCATGACACATAATCATAATTTTTAAAAATATATTGCCCAATAGTTATTAAATGATTTTTAAGTGAATAAAAATGCAATCAATATAATGATGGTTACTTACTTTCTTATGAAATTGTTACTGCAAGGAGATCCAACCAGTCCATTCTGAAGGCGATCAGCCCTGGGATTTCGTTGGAGGGAGTGATGCTGAAGCTGAAACTCTAGTACTTTGGCCACCTCATGTGAAGAGTTGACTCATTGGAAAAGACTCTGATGCTGGGAGAGATTGGGGGCAGGAGGAGAAGGGGATGACAGAGGATGAGATGGCTGGATGGCATCACTGACTCGATGGACGTGAGTCTGAGTGAGCTCTGGGAGTTGGTGATGGACAGGGAGGCCTGGCGTGCTGCAATTCATGGGGTCGCAAAGAGTCGGACACAACTGAGTGACTGAACTGAATGCTAATTAAAAAATGAATGCAGTGACATAAATTTAAAACTGGACATGGAACAACAGACTGGTTCCAAATAGGAAAAGAAGTACGTCAAGGATGTATATTGTCACCCTGCTTATATTAAAAAAAAAAAAAAATCCATAAATTTGTTCCCAATTAAATTTCCCAATTTCATTGTTCCCAATGAAATTTCTGTGTGTGTATGGAGATAAGTGTTGGTGATCATTTGTGACTGTCACTGAGTAGTCAGATCCCCCTCGCCCCAATCCCCATTCAGAGTACCTTGCAGGACTGTGCTTCCTGACTGGTTCTGACCAATGAGATATAGTATGTCACTACCAGCCTAAGGATATAGTGGCCATTGTGAGGCCTTCCAGGAAAAGACCTCTTTTCTCTCACTGATGGTGACAGGAATTATTGGGGTTGGTAGCTGTTCCATCAGCTGATGTCCCTCAGTCGCTGTGAAGAGCACTGTTCTATAGGCCTGTGACAAGCACAAGGAACAATTATGGCCCTAAGGATCAATAGCTATGATCAATAAAGGATCAATAGCTAGGCCTCTGCTTCACTGTGGTTGACACTGGTGGTTATTATCTGCCATAACATTAACTGGTATGAATGTCCTAGCTCTTACACTGGGAAAAGACCTTAGAAGAGTGGTAATATTAAAAAAAAAAAAAAAATAGAGGTAAAGTAACTCACTACCACAAACAGGAATACTAGGATGCAGTCATATTATACAAAAATGAAAGAACTTTTTTGTGAGAGGGATCTGGGGAAGGTTGTGTCATAGGCTATGAATGAAGACATGAGTGTGGAGTATGTGATGTATGTAAATTTGGTGCCCTCAGCCTTACTGACTTGTAAGGCTCGTGTATCGTACATTGTCTTAACTTCACTGCTTGGAAGCAACCCCACAAAGAGGCAATCAAGGGCAGGAGAAAGGCCCCAGCTCCCTTCCCACAAAGGAATCAGCCATGGACGCTGACTCCAGAGGGCTGGGCAATGAAAGGCAGGGAGGTTAGAGCTGGGCCCACAGAAAATGAGTCCCTTTGCAAGACAGCCATGAACTAAGTGATTCATAAGACTTGTTAAATTTACTGGAGAAGTTCAACTGAGCCATTTTCTCATATATCATAATGCTATGTGGCATTTGCTCAATGTCAAGAAAATATCTACCTAGGTAGATATAGACTTAACTACATATATTTCCCAACCAGAAAAATTCACATAGATCTTGGCTCCTCCCCAAACTCTTTGAAGCAGATCCTCAGAGCTATCAAGAGTCTGTTTTGGGGTCTACAGTTTTCAGTAATGTTTGTGAATAGAATAAGCCTGAAGCTATCACACCATGAATTTTTCTTTAAGTGGGCAAATCCTACTTCCAAATTTACATGAAATTCATCCCCAAGTTTGCATGAAGTGTGTTCAAGCAGGAACTGAGATTCAGGAATTGACATTGAGCAAGTGCAACATAGAATGAAGTCCACGCAGACTTGTTTTTAAGTGGTGGAAAAAATGCATGATTTTCTAGAAGACAGTCATGATTCAAGCCATACCAACATGTGAGATGCTATAAACATCTGAACAAATCTGACTATTTCAATAAGTTCTTTAGAAGAGCTAGACAAAACATCTGTCTGTCTAGGTGCATGCTCAGTTGTGTCCTACTCTTTGCTACAGCCCACCAAGTTCCTCTGTCCTCGGGACTTTCCAGACAAGAATATTGAAATGGGTTGCCATTGCCTTCCAGAGGATCTTCCCAACTCAGAGAATGAACCCATTGTTCACTGCACCTCCCACACTGTCAGGCAGATTTTTTTACTACTGAGCCACCTGGGAAATCCTAGACATAGCATGCATATAGGTAATTAATTCAGGATGGGTTTCCCAAATGGTGCTAGGGGTAAAGAACCTACCTGCCACTGCAGGAAATGTCAGAGATTTGGTTTGGATCTCTGCGTTGAGATCTCCCAGAGGTGGTCATGGCAACCCACTCCAGTATTCTTTCCTGGAGAATCCCATGGATAGAAGAGTCTGGCATGCTACAGTCCGTAGGGTCACACAGAGTCAGATACATGACTGAAGGGACTTAGCACGCACTAGGTTGATGATTACTGATAGTTATAAAGGACAGATTCCTCAAGATAATGATGTTAATGTCTTTCTATTTATAGGGAGATACAAGAATGTAGGGTCACTGACACTCTTCTTAAGGTGTGCATCTATTTATTTAAGGGCCTATTTATCAGAAGCATGGAATACCTCATCCTAAATTTCCCTCAAGGCACGCTGTTAGTGAGGCAACTACAGTGGGTTGTGATTTAACCCTTCATTCACTGGGATGATGAGCAACTATAATTGTTTTTTTGTTTTGTTTTTTCTTTTTTTCCACAGACTTCATAGTAAAATTAGACTTGGTAGTCAAGAGATGAGTTTCTGAATGTGGTGTAAATGTCATGTCCCTGATCCTACTCTGAAAGCTAGCTTTATCAAACTGGAGTGTGACACTATTGGAAAAAAAAAGTAAATTAAATTTATGTAATCATATTTATTAAGGCATTTGTAAAAGTTTACATAAAATTCAAAACTCTGTCATCTACAAAAATATGACTATAAAAAATGAGGTACAAACAGTTGTTTTATTTTAGGTGCTCATCTATTGTGTATAGCATACAAAATTATAAACCTTGAAATTAATTTCATTTCTGCAGTTTTTTGAAATATATTTTTTAAAATATTAGGGCTTCCTCATAACTCGGCTGATAAAGAATCCACCTGCAATGCAGGAGACTCCAGTTTGATTCCTGGGTTGGGAAGATCCGCTGGAGAAGAGATTGACTACTCACTCCAGTATTCTTGGGCTTCCCTGGTGGCTCAGCTAATAAAGAATCCACTTGCAATGCGGGAGACCTGGGTTCAATCCTTGGGTTGGGAAGATCCCCTGAAGAAAGGAACAGCTTCCCACTCTAGTATTCTGGCCTGGAGAATTCCATGGACTGTATAGTTCATGGGGTCAGAAAGAGTTCGACACGACTGAGTGACTTTCACTTTCAATATTACACCATACATTTTTTGAGTGTGTGTCAACTTATGATACATAACATGAGAGTTGCGAGTTAGTTTTATTTGGGGCAACATAAGGATTGCATCCCGGAGAGACAGCACCTCACATAGCTCTGAGAAACTGTTTCAAAAATGTAGGGGAGGACAGTATATATGTGATTTTGGTAAAGGGAGCATACGTACAATCAAGCACATTTATTTTTTAGAAAGTTTCTTCTGGTCTTGTGAAGCTTTTGCTAGTATGAGAAACAGTCATCATCATGAAGGATTTTAGCGGTTTTTCTAGACATGAGGAGATACAAAAATTGAGCTAATAAAATCAGCTTCTGTCTTATATCCGACTATCTGAAGACCTGCCCTGCCAGTTTTCTGGGAGAGCAGAGTGCTTCATTTCTGCTGTCCACCCTTAACTCCTTTGGGGCGTGTTGGAGGTCAGCAGCTGCAGCATCACAGGATTTAATCCTTGTAGAAATAGATGGGAAGCTTCCACGGCAAGAGCCAAATTGTGCCTGACATGTTTTCAATGGAAACCATCAAACACAGACTAGAGAGGAGAGCATAATGAATTGTCAGGCAAATCTCACTAGTTAAATTGCTACAGACCTCAGTAATTATTATTTTCATTTATAACCATGTATCATCCACTTAGCATGCTTTCTTACCCTCTGTCTCTCTATTTCTCTGTCTTTCCCTCCATCCCTCCCCTTTACTTTATTTTACCGTATATTTTGTCTATTTTTGGCTAGAGTGTTTTAAAGAAAATGCAACCATAACCAAGGAATTTTACTTTTTACAAATAGAAACTTGCAATTACTGCAACAACAAAATTAGCAGTACTTATTAATATCAGCTAATATTTTCTGAACCTCTTTGATTGTCCTAAAAGTGTATTATTTAGAGTTGTCTAATAAGAATCTCTTGCCTGGAAAATCCCATGGACGGAGGAGCCTGGTAGGCTGCAGTCCATGGGGTCACTAAGAGTCAAAAACGACTGAGTGACTTCACTTTCACTTTTCACTTTCATGCATTGGAGGAGGAAATGGCAACCCACTCCAGTGTTCTTGCCTGGAAAATCCCAGGGATGGCAGAGCCTGGTGGGCCGCCATCTATGGGGTCACACAGAGTCGGGCATGAATGAAGCGACTTAGCAGCAGCAGCACCAGGAAGAACCAGGATTCTAACAATATCTACACACAGCATTTATTTGGTATGTTTCTTAAGTCTTTTTAATCTATAAGCATTACCCCACAAGCCACTATTTGTTTATATAATGAATAAGAAATCCACTCATTTGTCCTCCAGAATTTTCCACACTCTAATTTGAGTTGATTGCATCCTTTTGCTATTGAATTTTTCCTCTACCTTATGCATTTCCTGTAAACTAGTCATCAGGTCCAGAGGTTTAAAGTCAATTCAGATTCAATTAAGTGTTATTTTGTACTTCTTAAGGCATCATATCCAGACACACATACTGTCTACTCACCCTACTTTAATAGATTGATCAGGGCTTTCCCATAGTTTTGTTTCAATTCTTCCATTATAAAATTCTGCATCAATTTTCAGTCTAATGTTTTTTGAAGATAGTAGTGATTGTTTCCTGGATTCATTTTTTACTTAGAGAATGATGGTATTTAAATTTTATTGTTTTCCTATATCTCCTAGATATAATTATTATTTAAAGTGGAGATTCCCTTCATCAGTCCTTTGGAACTTTAAAAGATATACTCAGTAAATCCAGGGTAAATAATCAGCCTCCCCTCTTTTAAATCAACTTTGGGGCTTTCCTGGTGGCTCAGTTGGTAAAGAATCTGCCTGCAGTGGAGGCGACCCAAATTCGATTCCTGCATAGGAAAGATCCCCTGGAGAAAGGAATTGCTACCCACTTTGGTGGTCCTGCCATAAGAATCCATGGACAGAGGAGCCTAGCACAGTACATGGGGTTGCAAAGAATCAGACACAACTGAGCAACTAATACTTCCACTTTCAGAGCAATAAGTTGGTGCCTAGCAACATTCAAAGAACTGACTTATTGCATTTTTAAAATGCTACTTTAAAACTGGGCACCTTAGCAGTGATCGTCACTCCTTCCTCACTGATTAGGAAACTGTGACGTGGTTATTCCTGTCCTCCTCATTTCCCCTAATTCCAATACTCTTATGATTTCCCATTGCATTTAATAAGAAATATGTTACAACTGCTTGTAAGAATTTTGAAGTATGAGAAGATATTGAGAAACTCATAAATATTGATCTTGTTTTTTAATTAACTACATTGAATGACTAATACACTAGGAGTCATTTCTCTTGGAGGAAATAGCCCAGATTAACAGAGAACATGTCAATTCATAAATACAGATGTTATACAAAATTTTTTTTAGCTGCTAAGTTTGCAGAGATGGTGAATATGATTTAAAACAGTTGGCACAGTCAATGATAAAGAAAAAAAATAATGTAAATGCTGGCAGACAACTTTTAAAATATGAAAAACTATCATAGGGGAATACCTTGAATGGCATCATCTAAAACAGGTTTGAATCAACTGATGTAATATGAAATCCAAGATTGGCTTAAATATTATTTCTTTAAATGCATCTTGCCTCCTGAAATAAATTAATCATTGAAAATTCACATAGGCTTGTTCTCTCATTTTTAAATATGTTCATGACTTGTGATTGAATTATCTCTACCTTCTGTTCATTGAACTTGAATAGATTCAGTTCAGTTCAGTTCAGTCGCTCAGTCGTGTCCGATTTTCTGTGACCTCATGAATCACAACACACCAGGCCTCCCTGTCCATCACCAACTCCCGGAGTTCACTCAGACTCATGTCCATCAAGTCTGTGATGCCATCCAGCCATCTCATTTTCTGTCATCCCTTTCTTCTCCTGCCCCCAATCCCTCCCAGCATCAGAGTCTTTTCCAATGAGTCAACTCTTCGCATGAGGTGGCCAAAGTACTGGAGGTTCAGCTTTAGCATTGTTCCTTCCAAAGAAATCCCAGGGCTGATCTCCTTCAGAATGGACTAGTTGGATCTCCTTGCAGTCCAAGGGACTCTCAAGAGTCTTCTCCAACACCACAGTTCAAAAGCATCAATTCTTCTGCGCTCAGCCTTCACAGTCCAACTCACATCCATACATGACCACTGGAAAAACCATAGCCTTGACTAGATGGACCTTTGTTGGCAAAGTAATGTCTCTGCTTCTGAATATGCTATCTAGGTTGGTCATAACTTTTTTCCCAAGGAGTAAGCATCTTTTAATTTCATGGCTGCAGTCACAATCTGCAGTGATTTTGGAGCCCCCAAAAATGAAGTCTGACACTGTTTCCACTGTTCCCCATCTATTTGCCATGAAGTGATGGGACCAGATGTCATGATCTTCATTTTCTGAATGTTGACCTTTAAGCCAACTTTTTCACTCCCCACTTTCACTTTTATCAAGAGGCTTTTTAGTTCCTCTTCACTTTCTGCCATAAGGGTGGTGTCATCTGCATATCTGAGGTTCTTGATATTTCTCCCGGCAATCTTGATTCCAGCTTGTGCTTCTTCCAGCCCAGCGTTTCTCATGATGTACTCTGCATACAAGTTAAATAATCAGGGTGACAATATACAGCCTTGACATACTCCTCTTCCTATTTGGAACCATTCTGTTGTTCCACGTCCAGTTCTTACTGTTGGTTCCTGAATAGATTAGTAGCTTATAATTTAGAAAATTTGAGTAAGTAGCATTTGGAATAACTAAAGTTCTTACCTGGCTTCTAATTTCTGGCATCCTATTAAGAACATTAAAATTACTTTGCTTTCCTTGTTTTGAGTTCAGGGTTTCTTATATCACAGAATAGCATAAATGGCAATCCACTGATGTCCTTTACTCAGCATTTTCTTTCACTTATCACATACTGAGGTTTATTTTTAAGTGCAGTTTTACTCTTTTTCCTCATCCACAGTGGTCAGCACTTTGCACACTATTTATTCTGTACTTCAGAAAAACATTAACCAGCACTTCTTGCTTCTTCAGGGACCAAGTTCTATCAGAAGGATGACATTGTTATCAGCTGAAATTTACTCAAAAATATAAACATTTCAACTGGTATTTTTGCTGCATTTCGTATTTTGGAATTGAGAGTTGTTCTGACAAAAATAGTAAGATGCCAAAAGTATATCTGGATAATTTGAAAAGGAAAAATTTCTGGTTATACATTTGTACAATTTCTGTGACTCAAACAAACAAATACAAAGTTTAAAGATAAGTGAAGTTCAAAAACTCTAACCTTCTCTCCTACTGTCAGGATATTTCAAAAAGAAGAATCAGGATATTTCAATATGAAGTTTCTCTTTGATTTACTTTTATGCATGCAAAGAAATCCTATAAATGCTAAAAATTTATTTTTTAAATTTATTTATTTTAATTAGAGGCTAATTACTTAATAATATTGTAATTTTTTGCCATATATCAACATGAATCCACCACAGGTGTACTTTTAAACAAATGAATTAATCATTCTATTCCAACTTTGAAATAAAAATGTGTTTTTGACATTAAGACTCCTTTTTTCTACTTGTACTAGCTTTGCTTTGTCAGAATTCTGCCCCTCTTTCCACCAAAAATTCCATCAAATTGGGAGACATTTTTATTTGATAAATCCATGTCAATATTCCTCAGAAGAGTTTTCTCAGGAGACATATATTACTACATAACAAAAGGCTTTTCTTCAGATGTACACAGATGAGGGAACATTATTAATCATTAAACATATTTTCCCCAAAAAATGCTTATTATAGTATTTTCTTGTTAATCAGGATAAAGTAATTCTTTAATGACATTTTTTTCCATCCAACTTTGAAAATAAATGCATGGAACAGATAGTGGGTTCATGTGAAATGCAGCAATTCATGCATTAAACTTATAGTCTTGGATTTTATGTGCAGTCCCTGAAACTGACCCTATTGACATTAGTAAGTACCCCATTGATGGGTGTATATAGTCCTGTGATCATTCTTAAATATATTCATTAGAAAATGTGCTTTGGAAAAAAAATGGGATCTAGTAATAATTAAAAGCTAGTTTGAAAGAGAGAAAGTGGAAGTGAAAGTCACTAGGTCTTGTCCAACTCTTTGCAACCCCGTGGACTATACTGTCTATGGAATTCTCCAGGCTAGAATACTTGAGTGGGCAGCCTTTCTCTTCTCCAGGGATCTTCCCAATCCAGGGATCGAATCCAGGTCTCCCATATTGCAGGCGGATTCTTTACCAGCTGAGCCACAAGGAAAGCCCCAAAGTTAGTTTATCACCTATTTTTTGTACTCTACAAATGACCTGCTCTGCCATTATAGCAAATTAATTTTTATATTTTAAAAACACCATAATGATGAGATGGCTGGATGGCATCACCAACTCGATTGACGTGAGTCTGAGTGAACTCCGGGAGTTGGTGATGGACAGGAAGGCCTGGCGTGCTGTGATTCATGGGGTCGCAAAGAGTCGGACACGACTGAGCGACTGAACTGAACTGAACTGAATGAATGATAACATTTTCTGTAACTTCAGCTAGTAAACACAATGCCACTTGTAGGGTTCACACACAAATAATATAGACTCATGTGCGTAGGTGCAAGTATATCCACACATATACACTGAAAAGTAGTTGCCAATCTGTTCTTTATATCTGCAGATGAAGCTGACCTGTCTATTATGGTTCCCAGAACAATATACCTATTTCATTACACACTGAACTAACTTAACATTTCTTCACACCAAAGTGTTTTTCTGTCTTTGAACAATTTTGGAATCACTTCCTATAATTATGTATGAGTTATTAACAATGGTTATATTTCTTAGTGATGTATCCATTAATTAAAAGTGAAATCATTTATATTAATGCTGCAATAAAAACATTCAGAAGAAAATTTTTATTTAACTTAGTTGGGAGTTTACCAGAAATTGCAGTAAATAGAATGATTTGCTCTGAAAATTCCTTAGTCCTTTAGTAAGTCTATAAAGAGGGAAAATAAATAACCCAACTACAGCGTGCTGATTTGGGACATACATGATTTGGAATCATTAATAGTAGAATAGAATTATGAGAGTCAGTGAAACAAAGGCCTAACAGATGACTACAATGTCAGGTCCACTTCAGAATCAAGCTCACAACTCTGATAGATTTTCAATCACGACAGGTGTTTTGGCTGTTATCAAATATTGTATGAGTGAAATCATATAATAAATACTCTCTTTGCCATCTGTTCTTTTTGCTCAATACAATAACGAGATTTGAAGCAAGTTGTTGAGTACATCAGCAGACTTTTTCCTTTTGCTTACTAACATTTAATTGCATGAATATTAAGCAACTTGCTAGACTATTATTCTGTTGATGGAGATTTGGGTGACTTACAGTCTGGAGTAGTTATGAATGAAGTTACTATAGGCATCCATTCACCAGTTGGTTGACAAACATAACTTCATATTTATTGGTAAATGCAAAGAAGTATGAGTGCTGGGACAAAAATTAAATGAACCTTTTTCTTTCAAAGTGCCAAATTGTATTCCAAATTTGTACAGTTTTACAGTCTCACCAGTAATAAATATAAATTTCAATTGCTCTGTCTACTGGCTAGTGTTGTGTTGTCAGACTAATTATGACCATTGTTGTGAGTGGAAATGGTTTATCTCTGTAGTTTTTATTTGCATTTATCAGATGACTAATTATTTTTAAATACGTTTTATGTATCTTCTTTGTGAAGTATTTCTTCAAATTGTGTGCCTACATTTTATAGATGTTCTTTGATTTTATTATTGCCTTGTATATATTCTTTATATAGTGTGTATGCAAGATTTGCCATACACATAGTGCAGTTATTTTCTCCCATTCTGTTGCTTGCTTTTCATTTTACTAACACATTTTTATTTGTTTGGGAGTATTATATAAATAAAGGGCTTCCCTGGTGGCTCAGATGGTAAAGCATCTTTCTACAATGCGGGAGACTGGGGTTCGATCCCTGGGTCAAGAAGATCCCCTGGAGAAGGAAATGGCAACCCACTCCAGTACTCTTGCTTGGAGAATCCCATGGATGGAGGAGGCTGGTGGGCTACAGTCCATGGGGTCACAAAGAGTCAGACACGACTGAGCAACTTCACTTCACTTCATAATACAAATACAGTAAGAAATATAATCTAAATACAATAAAATATACTATAGTTTTTCCAGTAGTCATGTGTGGAGCCATAAAGAAGGCTAAGCTCTGAAGAACTGATGCTTTTTAATTGTTGGGCTGGAGAACACTCTTGAGAGTCCCTTGGACAGCAAGATCAAACACATTACTCCTAAAGGAAATCAACCCTGTATATTCATTGGAAGGACTGATGCTGAAGCTCCAATACTTTGGTCACTTGGTGTGAAGAGTCGACTCATTGGAAAAGATGCAGATGCTGGGAAAGATTGAGGGCAAGAAGAGAAAGGGGCAACAGAGGATGACATGGTTGAATGGCATCACTGACTCAACGGACATGAGTTTGACCAAACCCTGGGAGACAGTGAAGGACAGGGAAGCCTGGCATGCTGCAGTTCATAGGGTTGCAAATGGTCAGACACAACTTAGTGACTGAACAACAGCAATAAAAAAGTATGTGCTCAATTCAGTGATTTCTAATAATTGTATATGCAGTATAACCAGCACATAGAACAAGAGAGAGTTACTTTTTTTTAAATTTTATTTTATTTTTAAACTTTACATAATTGTATTAGTTTTGCCAAATATCAAAATGAATCCGCCACAGGTATATATGTGTTCCCCATCCTGAACCCTCCTCCCTCCTCCCTCCCCATATCATCCCTCTGGGTCATCCCAGTGCACTAGCCCCAAGCATCCAGTATCGTGCATCAAACCTGGACTGGCATCTCGTTTCATACATGATAGAGTTACTTTTATCCAAAACACATCCATTGGACCTTTTTCTAGTTAATTCAGACACATTATTTTGTTTCTGCAACCATGCATGTATGTGTTCTGTCACTAAGTCATGTCCAACTCTTTGCAATCCCATTGATTGGAGCCCACCAGGCTCTGCTGTCCATGGAATTTTCCAGGCAAGAATTTTAGAGTTAGTTGCCATTTCTTCCTCCAGGGTATCTTCAACCATAGATCAGCTTATATTGTTCTAGAATTGTATATAAATTAATTATGTAGTATATTGTATTTGGCTCATTTTCTTTCACTTAACATGTCAGTGAAATTGTGATGAGACTATGTTTTTGATGTGGTGGTTGCAGTGTGTCCACGATCATCAAAACAAACTGAATAGCTAAAACTTGATAAGTGATATTTATTTTGATCTATGAATAATAATGTTGGGCCTTCTTTGAAGAGAAAATATATATATTTGAATATAAAAATCAAGCAAATATGAGGAACCAATTCACTAAATATTAATTATACTTAAAAAGTTTACTCAAGAATGAGGAGATAGTATTATAATACCTGGGAAATACTATGCAAATAAATAATGTCAAACAGTACCTTTGCACTCATATAAACTTTGATTTCCACATAAAGGAAATTTTAATACTCTTTTAGAATAAGTAAAAACATAGTTTTCTGGCTTACTTCACTCTGTATAATCCGCTCGAGTTTCATCCACCTCATTAGAACTGATTCAAATGTATTCTTTTTAATGGCTGAGTAATATTCCATTGTGTATATGCACCACAGCTTTCTTATCTATTCATCTGCTGATGGACATCTTGGAAAAGGCAAACCTTTACAGGAAAAGATTTCAGAAGGAATACTGATAGAAACAGTAGTAAACATATGGGTTAATCTAAAAAAAATACTAATTGATTACATTTCTAACTAACTTGGAATTTTAAAATAACTTTCTTTAAAAATATATTAAACAATATAAACTCCTGTGAAATGACAATGTCAAGCTTAGATTTTTCTTCTGTTAGAGGGTAGGAAAGTGATACTTCTTAGTATTAATTTTCTTTTTTAACTTAGTCTTTTCAATAAAGTTTTAATAGTATTTGCTGCTACTGCTGCTGCTAAGTCGCTTCAGTCGTGTCCGACTCTGTGTGACCCCATAGATGGCAGCCCACCAGGCTCCGCCGTCCCTGGGATTCTCCAGGCAAGAATACTGGAGTGGGTTGCCATTTCCTTCTCCAATGCATGAAAGAGAAAAGTGAAAGTCAAGTCGCTCAGTCGTGTCCGACTCTTAGTGACCCCGTGGACTGCAGCCTACCAGGCTCCTCTGTCCATGGATTTTCCAGGCAAGAGTACTGGAGTGGGGTGCCATTGCCTTCTCCGTTAATAGTATTTACTAACGAATTAAAAAAAAAAAAAGGAGAATAATTTATAAGTTCATAAGAGGAAATGGAGTGAAAATATCCACAATCCAAAATAAAGCAATAAAGTAGAACAAATGAAGCATGGAAGAAGCAAAGTAAATACCACAGATTATAATGGTAGAAATAAATTCAAACGTGTTAGTGTTTATAAGCAAAGCATATGGGTTGTTTTACCAAGTTAAACAGTAGAGATTGTGAAATTAGCTTGAAAATGTGCGTGTATATCCCTTCCAAGCTATATCAGGGCATTGAAAAGTATTAAGTAAATATATGGGAAAACACACTAAGGAAATGTAAATAAATAGAAAGTTTATGGAATTAAAACAGCATGTCAACTTTCTATGTAACTAGGGTATACATTTCTTGGTTATGAGCAAAAACAATCACAAGAAGCTTAAATACATACACAGCAGACATGTAAAACAAAAATAGTGTAAAACAAAGAACAACCATGTTACAACAATACATGTCAACAATTTATTCTCCAACTGAAATGAAAATAAGATTGTGTAAAAGTGATTAATAATAATGGTAAAATAATACCAAGTACTTCATCATCATTCAGTCACTCAGTCATGTCAGACTCTGCCACTCTCTGCACTGCAGCATGCCAGGCTTCCCTGTCCTTTTCATCTCCCAGAGTTTGCTTAAATTAATGTCCTCTGAGTTGGTGATGCTATCCAACCACCTCATCCTCTGTCATCTTCTCCTGCCTTCAATCTTTCCCAGCATCAGGATCTTTTCCAAGTAGTCAGTTCTTCACATCAGGTGGCCAAAGTATCAGAGCTTCAGCTCCACCATCAGTCCTTCTAATGAATCGTTCAGGACTGATTTCCTTTAAGATTGACAGGTTTCATCTCCTTGCAGTCCAAGGGACTCTCAAGAGTCTTCTGCAATACCACAGTTCAAAAGCATTGATTCTTCGGCACTCAGCCTTCTTTCTGGCTCAACTCTCACATCTAGGTATGACTGGAAAAAATATAGCTTTGACTAGATAGACTTTTGTTGGCAAAATAATGTCTCTGCTTTCTAATATGCTGTCTAGGTATGTCATAGCTTTTCTTCTAAAGAGGAAGCGTCTTTTAATTTCATGGCTACAGTCACTGTCCACAGTGATTTTGGAGCTCAAGAAAATAAAGTCTGTCACTGTTTTCATTGTTTTCTCATCTATATGTCATGAAGAAATGGGACCAGATGCCACAAACCTAGTTTTTTGAATTTTGAATTTTAAGCCAGCTTTTTCCAAGTACTTGCTGCACCTTAAATGCATTTCTAAAACAATTTGACAAAGGAGATTTGAAGATGTAAAAATAAAATGGATAAAATTTAAGTTTGCAGTATTAATTCAAAGAAAGGTGTAATTAAGGCAAATCACATCCAATGAAATGAAGAATATCATATTATATTGATACAAGATACTATATACAGTGAAAAACCATAATTATAAAGTTTTATGGGCCAAATAACAGAGTATTAAAGTATATTAAGCAGAAAGTGTTAAAATTTCACTGATATATACTAAATACACAATTATATTTGAAGATTTCAACACAGCATTATCTGAACATTAGACATAAAATAGTGAGAAAATGATGCCATCTAGGATCCTTACTACATGCCATTATTTATGGTGTTGACTGGGAGAAACAAAGCAACTGTGATGTAAATTCAAATAAATACCTATGTATATACATGCACATTTACTGTTGAAGCATCTTTTTTGAAATATGTGGAATAGGATATAGAAAATTAAGAGAATTACCTCTTAATTACTAAAAAAAATTTCTCATTTATTTTGCATATTATTGCAGAGGTATCACTAATATAAATCTAGATGTTTCAGAATGATGTGCTAACAGCTGCCTTCAGTAACGAAGATTAGGTGTAACTTTATCAATACTGTCTCTCTCAAAAGTTAAAAATCCTCTAGCTTTTGTAAAACAAACAGTTACATGATAAAGGTCTTAAAAATATTGTCTTAAAAGGTCTTAAAAATATTAACTGGGAAATTTGGATATATATTTTTTTTCCCATGAGCTTTCTTAAAATGAGACGATGACAGGTCTTTCTATTTTCTTATTTTGCTATTATTTGTGAAGGATGGTCCAAGAAGGCTGCTGACCTCAGGATTTCTATGATCTCTTTATTATTCCACTTTCTTTTCTTGGAAAAAAAAAAGAGAGAGAGAGACAGTTTTCTTTCTGCCAGGCGCTTGCTTGATTCCTGAGCTCCAGAAAGAAATACAGATAACAATAAAAATAAAATAAAAATATGCCCCCTTTAAAGTTCCCTTGTTCCAGATGTGGTCTAGAACTCACTGATCTTCTTGAACTGAGGAGGTCATGTGGCTGCACAGAATCCAGCATATTGAAAATGCACCCATGATCAATACTGCTTGAAGGATTAGAACAGTGTATGTTAAAGCCCTTTCTCAACTAGAAGGAAAAGCTCTGATCTGTCTGAGATGAAATTATTCACCATTCAATGGAATGGGTCACCAATTATTCACCAATTTATATACATGTATATATGTTATTATGGACAGATTATGTCTTCCTAAAATTCACATGTTGGAGCCCCAATTGTCAGTGTGACTATATTTGGAGATAGGCCCTATCTCCAAAGCAAAGCAGGGGCAGTTGACAAAGGCAGTTCAGATTAAACGAGGTCATAAGGGTGGGACCTTGGTGCTATGGATCTAATATCAGTTTAAGAGGAGGAAGAGACACCAGAGTGATCAAGACCTCTTAGGAACATCCACAAAGTACAGGTCATGTGAGGTACAGTGAGAAGGTGGTTGGGCCCAGGCCATGAAAAGAACCCTCATCAAATACCAAATTTGCTGGCATGTTGATCAGGAATTATAGCTTCCAGAACTATGAGAAAATAAATGTCTATTTTTAAGCCACTAAGTCTGTATTTTGTAGTATTTGTTATGACAGCCTGAGCAGACTAATATATGTGAGTTTATAAAACAAACTCTTCAGTATTTTAGAAATATTTAGGTTGTTTAGCCAAATAATTGTCATATTTATAGGCCAACAATTTTAACCTTAATGCTCTTTTCAGTTATTCAAATTTTGCACTACTATTGGATTTACAGAATACTTCAGAAATAGCTTAGGTGGTTCCCATAATCCTTTACTCAATCTTCCCTAATAGTTTATGACTTAACATAGCTAGAACTCCATTAATACAATGAAAGATCTATGAAAACTTAGCATGAACAAGACATATTTGTTGAATGTGTGAAGGATAACTTGGTTCTGTTTTGTTTTAATAAATGTTTCTCATTATTATAAAGCATTTATGCTTATGAACTCATTTCATTGTACTTATTCTGAGAAATTCTGCATATAATCTTGCTTTTCACACTCTAGGCACTTAAATTCACAGACTCAGAGATCATAAATAAAGAATTATGACCTGTTAAGGCAATCAAACAGAAGGAGGGAAAGAAAACAGCTCAAATATGACATATTTAACAATTAGCACTTTATGGAAAGTATGTGTGACAGTTGCTCAGTCGTGTCTGACTCTTTGTGACCCCATGGACTGTAGCTTGCTAGGCTCCTTTGTCCATGGAATTCTCTAGGTCAGAATACTGGAGTGG